>NW_007735918.1:26738-35284 GCF_000696425.1 Galeopterus variegatus
AAAGCAAATCACAATTCAGTATCTCTGGCTTTTATTTTTTTTTTGTTGTTGTTGTTCAACAAATATTTACTGAGCGTATGTTATGTGCCACATACTGTGCGACATGATAATGCTGATTCCTGTGACAGGAAGAAACAGGCCATGAGGATTTGGGGAAAAAACAAAATTGTGCACACGGCAGTTGTTTTAATGGTTTTGAATCATTTCAAAGAAAAACAGAATGCCCTTGGATGCGTGATCCCCTTCTTTAGTCAAAGAGGCTCCCATGGAAACATTGATGTTTATTAGAGCCCGTTCTGTTTGGATATTTACTGAGCGTATGTTATGTGCCACATACTGTGCGACATGATAATGCTGATTCCTGTGACAGGAAGAAACAGGCCACGAGGATTTGGGGAAAAAACAAAATTGTGCACATGGCAGTTGTTTTAATGGTTTTGAATCATTTCAAAGAAAAACAGAATGCCCTTGGACGCGTGATCTCCTTCTTTAGTCAAAGAGGCTCCCATGGAAACATTGATGTTTATTAGAGCCCGTTCTGTTTGGCTTTCCCTGTTAAGAGTTAAAAAGTTGGAGAAGCAGAACATGTCTGGGAAACTCTGCGGACAAATTCTTGAGTTGGAAATACACATTACTAAATTCTTGAATACAAAAAATAATGCTTTAAATTGTACTTTGGACCTGACGTCCATTTTTTTGGCTCAACAAACAAACCCGAAATTGTTTTTAGCTTTCTGCTCTGGCATTCACAAAGTTTTGCCTAAAACCCTTAGAGATTTACTGAAAAAGATTTATTTATGTGCATTCTGAAGAGCATGCCAAAATCCTGTTGCTTCATGTTTTTCAAGACTCTTCTAAATTAAAAAGCAAGTGTGTGAGAGGGTAAAATGTTAGTTTAGTCATTGTGCACAGTAAATGTGTTTATTTCCAGGAAGAGGAGTGTAGTAGGGCCGTGAGACAAGGTGAATGCTCAGCCAAACGTATCCTGCCTTTGCAGAGCTAGAGAGTTTATTTTACTTTTTATAAAGCCACTGTCTCTATTTACTGAAAAGTCACACACACAGAAGTCTATCAGTTTGGGGGATGCCTTTAATTGATTTCACACCAAGTTCTATAAGTAGATTAAGAACAGCCCAAATCAGCAAAGTTGCCCGTGAAAAACAAAACAAAACATTGCAATGACAAAAAAGTAAAATGGCTTTTAAAGAAAGTTGCAGATATTTTGCAGCTCAACTGAATAGTCAGGATCAAAAGAGTGAATGTTTGAGCATAAACATTGAAAGATGCTGAAAATCATAAGTTCTGTTTCCTTCAGAAGAGCTTTGTACGTTAAAAAAAAAGTTTCATACAAACATATAACAGAACATAAGCATCTTTATGCATTGAGTTTACTGATCAAAACACTATTTACATTGTGATACAGAGATTAGCATTAAATATCCAAACTGCATTTGGATCTAGAAAAATGTTGTATAAATAGTTTTCCAAAGTGCAGACAAAAGGAACAAAATAATAACTTTTGTTTAGTTTCACTGTGATGCCAGTGACAGATCTTTGGAAGTGAAGAACTGTTTCGTATCTACATATGCTTGCAGCAAAGTTAAAATCCCTCGAGCCCTCCCCAGAGCCCTGATCTGATGGCCCAACTTCTATGACTGATAGTCCCTTTGGTAACAAGATTTCCCCTGTGTTTATCTGATACAACCAGTCTCCTAATCACTGCACTTTATTTATTTATTTACATGTGGTTATGAGTATATATCACATTGGAATGAAATGGGTGGAGGAAAAACAAGCTTTCCAAGTGTGGAGAAACCAAGGCTGCTTATTTGTATTGTGTGTTTTATCTTTATCCCTTGGCAGGCAAGTTTGAGCCCATGGGCTATGGACTGGGGGCAGGTCCAGAGGCAGCGACAGCACCTTAGGTATTTCTGGAGAGTTATGGTATCCAACGTGATAATGTATTTAAACGCTTCTTACACAGTGTGATGCAAATCACAAAGTAGTAGTAAGAACAACAGCCTCGGTCACTGGTGAAATTACTGTAGATATTTACGGAGTAGCCAGAGCTGGAGAACAGTGGAACATTACTGTGTAAAAGATCTTCTCCATCATTATTACACCCTCCGCCCCAATTACAGAGGCAGCAATTAATCTTTTTTGAGGGAGGCAGCAGTGAAGTTCACAAAGGGTTCAAGATTCAATAGAATGTTGACAAACACAGCACTTTGTAGTTGGGTATCTCTAGTTCAGCCCCCACATCCTTTCCGTCTAATCAGAGGAGATTCAGATGATGTTGAAGATGGCAGGTTGTTGAAAAAAGAGCATTTCGTTTCTCAAGCTACAGAGCAGAGCTGTCCAAGACAGGCACGATAATTAATTGCACAGCCATTGAGAGGCAGCCCTCGGCCGGTGGCAGTGTGCGAGTCCTGTGTGCACTAGCATCACTGTGGTGCCCACGCCCATCAGAAAGCCCCAGGAAAGCGTCTGATTGGCCCTCCCCTCCAAGGCTCTGGACCCCCTCTTCCCAACTCCCTCCGTAAAAGTGGCCCCTCTTCTATTTTCTCAACTCTCTCCTCTGCACAAAGCGTCTGATTGGCCCTCCCCTCCAAGGCTCTGGACCCCTTCTTCCCAACTCCCTCCGTAAAAGTGGCCCCTCTTCTATTTTCTCAACTCTCTCCTCTGCACTAGATCCTTCCCATCAATACTGAAACATATTGTTTCCTCCCATTTAAAAGTCCCCCTAGATCCTTCCCATCAATACTGAAACATATTGTTTCCTCCCATTTAAAAGTCCCCTCTCCACACAAACACATTCACACGGAAAAACAAAACAAAATACCCCTTCCCGGACCCCATTTCCTCTTCTGTCCTATTTCGATTCTGCCGGATTTCTGTCCTTTCTGCAGCCAATCTCTGGCCCTCTCACACCATCCACTCTACAGACTTCCCTCTCAGGGAGCCCCATGCCCCTCTCTGCCAACTCCCGTCTACACCTGGTGGTCACCCTTGGCTCCTCTCTCCTTAAACACGCTTCCTTGGGACTCCTCTCGACAGATCTTCAGACTTGGCTCAGTCTCCTTGCCAGATGTCCTCACCCTGACACTAGATTTGAAGGTGCTCAGACCTCTTTTCTTTCTACATGTGCCCCCAAGTGACCTCAGCTGAGCCCAGGGCTTCAGCTGTGTGTAAGCTAGTGACCCCCAATTCTCATTGCACGTCCCAAACCCTGACTTGCAGGCCAGCATGCAGGTGCACACCTGGCAGACATCTTAGGATGGGGTCTAATCAGAGCCTGCCACCTCTCTGCAAGGCATTTTCCTCATTTCAGTGCCGGGCTACCCTCCGCACAGGGACCAGACTCGCCACCTCCTGCTGCCTCATGACACTGCCAGCCAGGCGAAGACCTAATGATCCGAGATGAGAGGCTTCTGTCCTACACGTACCACCAGAGTCCCTGCTTTGCTGCCCCCACTGCCACCAGCATGCTTGGTGCCTGCCCTCTGTGCTCCCCTATGCCTTATCCATCCTCCTGGCAGCCAGAGGGACCATCTATATAGCGAGTCCAAGCATCACCTCTGCATAAAACCCTCCTGCTCTTAGGGTAAGACCTAGGCTCCAGATTCCTCTTGCACTTCTCTGAAGTCCTAGCAAAGTTCCCATCTTGTGTCTCTGTGCTGGCCGCCCCCCATATCTGGTATGACCCCCACACCCCGCTTTTGATCCCAGGCAACAAAACTTCTGTCCACTATTTAAATCTGAGGCTCTTTGGAGTCTTTCTCTAACCTCTTCTCCCACCAAACACGAGGTGAACCTTCTGGTTATACAGCTTTCTGTTTTTCCTTGTAGCACTGATCACATTTATAGTTCAATACTTATGTTTTTAAATCAAATTTTTTTCTAGACTTATTTTATATTAAAAAAGGGCCTGTTCATCTCATTCATTATTGTATTGCCAATATTTACAGAGAGTTCAGTTCCAGCATGATAAACATTTGTTAAATGAATGAATAAACCCATTTGCTAAGAAAATTATGTTTGTGTGAANGTGATCTGTCAGAAGAAAAAAATATACACTATGAGCTTCTTGGTTAACTAGTGTAATCCACTTTTAAGTATTGGTTGCATGAATTTACACAGTGACCTTATAATTTCCTACCCAAACCAGACAGTTTTGAGTGTGAAAGATAATCGTGCTGGAATCACAGGTAAAAACCAATACTGCCCTGGGCAAACCAGGATTCAGGGTCCCTCCAGCTAGGAGGAGGACAAGCTGAGGGATGTTTCTGTATGGGCAGGAGCACTGAGGCAGAGCTGAGGCCAGGAAAGAAGAGAGGATCATTTGATGATGAGAACCAGGAAGAAGTCCATGGAAAAGGATCCAGGGTCCTTTTCCCAAGCCAACTGTTGTGCGCGACCCCACTATCAATTTAAAGGGTCAGTGTAAGGAAATGGAAGACTATTCCCTATAGACCCAGTTATATCTTTAGAGATTGTTCTTGTCCAAAAATAACGAATTCCTCCACTGTGAATTATACACCACCAAGAGGTTCTGGCTGCTTGACTTCCTCATAAAAATTTCCAAATCGCCTTACAATAATTTTTAAATAACACATCCTGGCCACCCCAAACAAGAAGTAGAAAAATGCTGGGGGAAGAGCCCTGCAGTGGGGCCTGGACTCCCTGTTGCTGCTAAGTGACCGCGCACCTTGGGTACAGCTTTGCTGCAAGGTCCTTCTCTGTGAAATGATAAAGTGCACTGCGTGTGACCAACACATATGGAAGTGGCTCGGGGGGTGCAATGGCCTGGGCCCCTGATGCTGGCTTTGGATGCTACATTCCCATGGTTTTCTGAG
Organism: Galeopterus variegatus; assembly: GCF_000696425.1. Taxonomy (NCBI): domain Eukaryota; kingdom Metazoa; phylum Chordata; class Mammalia; order Dermoptera; family Cynocephalidae; genus Galeopterus; species Galeopterus variegatus. The sequence continues at coordinate 31,595 of NW_007735918.1, forward strand.
TCAAAGCTGCAGGTAAGGGACCTGGGAGGGGCTAGAGAGACTGGAGGGCAGAGCTTCAAAGGAAGCATGTGGACGGATGAGAAGTAATCTGTACTCATATCTGCCTGAGTCTCCCTGGCTGACTCAGTGAGGCATGGGGACTGCACACAGAGTGCCTGAAACAGAGAGGACTGCTGTCAGTCCTGGAGAAAGACCTCTCATGGACCCTGATGTCAGGAAATGGAGAGTGGCCCAGATGGAGATGGGGACCCCAGGATGCAGACCCCAGGCAGGCATGTGGCCCGGGTGGGGACATAGCCCGCTGGGGCTTCCCCAGGAAGTGGTTCTGGACCAGCCTGTGCAACACTACTTTTCACTAAAGGCTCTTCTCAGAAAAAGGTGATTTTTCTTTTTGAGTTGAAAGACTCCATTGCATATTAAAGAAATGTCCTAAAATAGAGCTCATTTGGCCAAATGTATTTCATGGCAGGTCAAAGGAAAGACACGGAATGCCTTGCATATCCTGTTACATAAACAGCTGCATGCTAATGGACGAGGAAATGACAACAGAATATCTTAATCTAGTAAGTTTATTCCACACGTTATGTCTTATTTGATTTAAAGGGTCAAACGGTCAATTTGGGGGCCAAAAGTTGAAGTCAACATCTGCACCCCCATGTAGAGTACATGGGATTCGTGCAACACAAGAGAGGAAATTTTTCTAGATCACTGGCCTTGGGAATCCCTTTTCTCTCTCGCTCTGGTGCCTCTCGGCCGTGTGGCTCCCCTGCCACCTCTCCATCCACGTGACCGTGTTTCCCAGGGCCTCTTGCTGAAGCTACCCTGAGCTTGGGTCTCTGGTGCCTCTCTCATCTCCTGGTTTCAGCTGTCACTCCTGTGCAGATGACTTCAGCAACCACGTCGCCTGCCCTGTCTTCAACCTGCTCTGCTGCACAGCACTGCTGCACTTTCCATGCAGCAGAGATGGTCACTTCCAACCTCCTCATCCCCTCCCAGCCTCGCCAGCCTTGAGCCCCCACCAGCAGCACCCAGGCTGGGGTCTCAGAACCGACTCTGCCCCTCTCCGTCCTTACCTCCTGGACAGCGGCAACAGTGGGTCCTGCACGACGTCCCCAGCAGAGTGTGAGCAGCTGTCCCTTGCCTTCCCTCCCATTTCTGCCTGCCCTAGTTCAGGTCTTGGTCACCTTATCCTGACATGATTAGAAGGTTGTCTCAGTGGGTCCACCCTACCCAAAGTTCCTTCTCATTCAATTCATCTCACACATCACTGTCAGATGATTGTGTCAAAATTTTGCTTAAAAAGATTATTTCCTCTTTTCTGGATTTCTTATCACAATCTGGCTCAAACTACTTCTTGCCTTTACTTTCCTTTTTGCTCAAAATATGTGGCCCACGTGGAGGAGGCCGTGTGCTTTTACCTGCAGACACCTGACTCCGCTGGCCCCGAGGATTCCCTCCTGGAGCTCCCCCTCCTGGGACGGGGCACCTTCCCCGAACTTCATCCCGGCAGCCAAACCCTGAGCCGCATTCGGGGCAGACAGCAAGGACTTGTCCTGCTCATCCAGGCCATAACGATTTCTCCTTCAGAGGAAGGCTTCTAGAACTTTCTCTATCACTTGCTTAGTTATTCCTACTCATTGCCATGATTTGTTAGCTTTTTATATTACGAATGTTTTGGTTTCCCTATTGGATTGTAAATATCTTGGAGATAGACATTATGGCTTGACTCCTTAACCACTGTGCCTAAAATTCTAAAGAAAGCATTTCTTTGGTTTATTCAAAACGAGAAGTTATGCTTGGCATAACAAAGACAAGTCTCAGTGTCATTTCCATGGAAATAGACATTTACTACATAGAAAGAGGTGTAAAATGTCATACGTTATTAGTGGTTAGATGTATGGATGGTATGGTACCATTGAAGGAACCATAAAATATTTGCATGGAATTTTTTGGAAAACACATTTGTTTTATAAAATTCTTGAATTCCAATGCACAAGTTATTTATCTCTAGGCATAGGTAGATGCCCCCAATAGTCCGGAAAGAGCACATCTCTTGAATGAGATGATATCTGTGCAAGTGTTTTGCAACCTTAAAGTATTGTAAACAGATATATTGTTGTTAATAAAATGTCCTAACATTAAGCAATAACGTAAGAGATAAGAGTAGAGTGAATGATTATATCGTGTCATTCAAATAGCACGAGTTCATCTTTGCTGGAGGAGCGGACAACTCTGTGCTCTCTCTCTCTCTCTCTTCTTTTTTTTCGCCCCCAATTCTCCCTTCTGGGAATGATGAATCTTGCCAAAAATCCTGATTTGTGTGAGAGCAGTACATTTGTTATCACGGTCCCGTTGCACGTCGACGGGAGACCGGGACACGTTTCCATTGCCTCTTGGCAGCTCCCTCTTCAGTGCTGTGTTCTGGGAAGTTAGCAGAGTATTACACTAAATTGATGCAATACATTGTTGGGGCCACTCAATTTTTTATTCACTGTTGAAAAAGTTGAAGTTACTTGTTTGCTTAATACTCCAAGCTGATGAGGCATTTCATTATCTTACCACTAATACACTCTAGAAAATGGAATCATTAGAGAACAGAAGTCATTGAAATGTAAACATGTGAATAATTTACACTTTCAACGGGTGTTAAATAAAAGGTTTTAATCTAGACAGAGATCTGACAATAAATATTCATTTCTAATTTCCAATGAGTAAACTTTATCTCTTTTTAAAAGCCTTTTCATTTTTTTTTTTTTCCTGGAAGATAATGGCAAATTTGACATGGGCACGTTTGGGAATAAAATTTCCCTCTGGTCAACACAACCATGAAGAGTTATTAGGAAAATCAAAATTTGAAATAATTGCAAACATTGTAATTAGTAGCCATTTTAGAATCCTTATGTACTGTCACCCACATGGCTTTGCTTCCCGGTGTACTTTTCCTAGGGGATGCGAGGGAAAAGCAGAGGAGAGGAATTGCCTGTCAATGCAGACAGTTTGCTGGACACTTGCCAGGCCGGGTAGAGGCCACCCCGGAGATGGAAGTGGGCTTTTCTTTTATCAGGCAGTGTCCGCGTGGGCCTTGACATAGCGGAAGAGAGTGTGACTTAAGAAAAAGAAATGTTTGAGAGGTGCCAGTTCACTGGCAAGTCAGTGACACTGCTCGTACCCGCAGGGGTTGGGGTCTGTGACCACCCCCAATGGGACGCCCCCCATTGACGCAGCACCTTGCTGCCCTCCCTCGTTTACCCTTTGTAAGCTTTGTAGATCAGGCCTACTGTTCTGCTTATTCTTTTTTCAAATGGAGTTCTTGAGGTATAACTTATATCCCATACAATTCACCTTTTGCAAATGTACAATTTAATTATTTATTAGTGTATTTATGGAGATGTGCAGATGTTGCCACAGTATAATTTTAGAGCATTTCTCCCACGTGGAGCAGAAACCTTGTGACCATTGGCGGCCAGCCCCGCCTCCCTGCTTCTGCTCACTGTGACCTCCAGCAGCTTGCACAGTGCCCCGGTGGTGGTTGGCACTCAATGTATAATTGTCGGATGAATGAATTTGACATGTGAAACTCCATTATGGATTTCAGTGGCTTATGGAATGTCAGAGCCAAAGTGACCAGGGGAGTTCATCTAGTCTAAACTTTTCATTGTACAGTTGAGGAAACTAACTAGCTAGTACCAC
>NW_007735918.1:35931-38778 GCF_000696425.1 Galeopterus variegatus
GGTGGTGGTTGGCACTCAATGTATAATTGTCGGATGAATGAATTTGACATGTGAAACTCCATTATGGATTTCAGTGGCTTATGGAATGTCAGAGCCAAAGTGACCAGGGGAGTTCATCTAGTCTAAACTTTTCATTGTACAGTTGAGGAAACTAACTAGCTAGTACCACGTGGTTAATGAGGGTTAACAAGGGTCTGGGATTCGAAGTGAGGCGATCACGGTTTCTAAACTGAGAGGAGGCACGTGTTCTAGCAGAGGTGTTTTGAATTGCATCTGTGTTCGAGAGGAACCCTGAAAGCCCAATCCTGCAGGTGGTTTTTTGATGACTTTATTTTAGGTGTTGTCCATGTGATTCAACTGACTGCCACCGCTACTGGCCATGGAGACGGAGCTGCGCCTTGGCTGGCTCAGTGTATTCCTGTCCGACTCTGTGCTCACCACTGGCTTTATACACAACGTCGGGATCCATCGTGCTGTTCCATCTCCTCTCCCATTCTCTACTCTTTACTCTTGGTAGCCCCTCAATTTTGTTTCCTTCTCCCATTCCAGAACTAGTTTCCTCTCTGTCCAGGGGCAGGCCCTTCTCAGGCCACCCACACTTCCGAGATGACGAGTGGACGAAGGAGCAACTTCCATGTCCTTGCAGCAGTCCCAGGGCAGGCTGATATTTACACGAGGTACAGATACAATCGAGGCACACATGTCTTGTTTGGGCCTTTTCTATTTAAGCAGATAGTGGTTGTTCCTATGGTTCAACATGCGTTTTCGTGATTTGATTCACATAATTCTTATAATCAAAACTATGCAGACTTTTTCTAATGAATTTCTTTTTCTCATATGCAAACTTTTGTTCATATTCCAATACCAGATTATAAACAGATACAATTTCTCAGAACATTTCCAAAGGGGCCATTTACAAGATCTCACTCAAAGAGTAATGTGTTATTACAAAGAATTATGTCATTTTCAAAGATATTTCAGACCAGTGGATTAAATCCTCACATAACTGTCTTGATTAAATTCTACTGATTAAATCAGTTGTGATTTACCTGATGGTTATGAACATAAACCATAAAATAAAAAGATCTTTTGATTTAAAAATTGATCATTAAAATCATATTCTGTAAATCCCCACTGGTGTTTCATTTAACAAGTAAACATGTTCGATCTTCATCTTTGTGCTAAAAATTTATTTTATCTTTTTTTTATCCAGTCAAGAAAATATATAATAAAAGTGTGTTGATCCTAAATAAATATATAAAAGTCAATAGTAACATTACGTATCAGCCATAATCAGTTAACGCAATTAGTGGAAAAGAAATTCCTATTCACCAAAACAACGTAGAATATAAAGTACCTAAAAAAAAATAGGAAGAATAACATAGAATCAACAGAAGAAAACTAAAAAAAAATTGCCAAGAAAAATAAAAACAAGGTTTGAACAAATGAAAAGACATACTATGTTCTGGATGTACAGACTCACTATGGTGGTTGTTATATATAAGTTTTTTGTATTTTCTTAATTGTGGAATATTCAAACATTTTTAGAGCATAGTCTATTCCATCAACATTTAAAAATCTATCAGCCTGTGGCATTGAAGTCATAGCCTCAGTGTGGTTTTTGAATCTATTGCCTGCTGAAACCAAACAAACAAAATAAGGTAGATGAAGGATAAGGAAACCACACACAACAAAAACTGGGTGGTAGGGAAACCCCCACTGAACACCAGAATTTGGATGGGTGTGGTCAAACCGCCCTTCACCAAGGCAGGGATCAGCCTGAGGCTGGCAAGTGCAGAGAGTGGACGGGGCTATTGTCATGCCCTGCGATCTGTGGAAACTGAACATTTTCCCTAAGGCAAGCACCCCTCTAAATGTGCAGATCTAGCCACAGTTGGCCAGGCTGAGAGACGTTCTCCAAGCGTTAGCATTGCNAATGTGCAGATCTAGCCACAGTTGGCCAGGCTGAGAGACGTTCTCCAAGCGTTAGCATTGCTGGTGAGCGTGGAAATGACTGCAGCGTGGGCACTGGAGCACCAGAGTGCTATGGCCATCTGGGCCTTGGGAATCTCAAAACTAACCAGCAGACACACTCAGAGGGCAGAGCCTCCCTCTGAGGGGGTATCCCAGAGTCAGAGCCAAGTTGAGCAGGGTGAGTACAGTAGGGTGAGGGAGAGAGAAGGGACTCACGGTGTGGACAGAGGGCCCAGTGAGTATGGAAACAGCCACACCCAAGGTCTGCAGGTGGGTGGGGCACCGTCTTGAAAGTAAGGCCTGCAGCACTGCAGGAAACCCAGATGGAGACACTCCTACCCTAGGTTTGACCCTGGGACAGAGAGGTGGCTACATGGATGCCACAGCCTGACCCATTCACAGTGACAACAGCTGGAAGCCCACACAGCTACCCTGGCTCATGTAAATCCCATTCAGAGGATCCTGCTCCCCATAGGCTAGAAAACACCCATCTCATTTGAGCAATTTAAACACGGAAAACAGAAAAAAAAATGTGATTAAGTCCATGCGATATTTTTACAAGAGACAGGAAAATATGCTCAATAATATTATGACATACAATGGTGACAACACACCAGAAAAATAAGATCACAGGGTTACAGTGTTAACTTACTATTTAAAATTAGCTAAACTCAATAAAGACGATATTGGGATATTGAAAGAACAGCACAAAACAGAATTACTAGATCTGAGAAATAAAGTGGAAAGACAAATGGAGGCTAGCAGGCAAGAAATGACACGTGAGGAAGGATTTAGAGGAAAAAAATTCAGAAATAAAGACAATTGGAAGGAACACAATAATGAATGTGAACTTAGAAGGTGCAGAAAGGGAAC
>NW_007735918.1:39411-54540 GCF_000696425.1 Galeopterus variegatus
ATAAAGACAATTGGAAGGAACACAATAATGAATGTGAACTTAGAAGGTGCAGAAAGGGAACAGAGGCTAGAAAGAAAAAAATGTGAAGAAAACCTAATAGAAATTGAAAAAGAGATATATCGTATTTAAAAGGAAATAGTAAATAAAGAAGTCAGACAAAGGAGATACAAAATTCATTTAACTCGAGGATAGAAAGAAAAAAATGTGAAGAAAACCTAATAGAAATTGAAAAAGAGATATATAGTATTTAAAAGGAAATAGTAAATAAAGAAGTCAGACAAAGGAGATACAAAATTCATTTAACTGGAGTCTCCAAAGAGGAAAACTGAAGCAAAGGAACAAAACAAAGTATAAATGACAATTTAATAAAGTTCCTGAAATAGAAGAAGACTTTACATATTGAGAAGGGCACTGCTTACATGAGCATAATGACCCAGAACAGAAACCCCCTAGATATATCCCAGTAAAAACTTTAGACTTTAAAAATAAGGAAAACATTCTTTGAGAATCCCGGCAAAAGGACTAAATTACCTACAAGGGAAAGAAAATGAGACTGACATCAATCTTCTCATAACAGAAGCATTTTATGCACAAAAGCACCCGTTTAAGGCTTATCAAAACAAGAAAATGTGACTTGATTTTTTATATCTAGCCCAGCTTTCCTTCACATATGAAGGCCACATATACACTGCAATATTCCAGTGCTCAAGGACAAATGTTCCCCTGAGCCCTTCCCAGGTATTTGAGATATATCAAAATTATACAATTTTCTCTCTTCTCCCAATAGGGTACTAGCTATGTACCATTTTAGATGCTTAAGAGATAAGTTAGTTTGTTATTTAATAGATGCCTTAGAGCTCACGTCTGTTGCAAAATCTGGGTTGAGACTGCTGGTTAATGTAATGAAAGAGGAGACTAAGGCTATCATAAATGGTATTAGTAACAAGAGAAACACTAGAAGAAAAATGAAAGCCCTCCTAAATACCAAAATAAATAACAGAACTGTAAAGAAAAAGATCCCATAATGAAAGACTTGGTGCATGCATGTGTCTGGATTACAACATACATGTATACCTACCTACATACATATAAACATGAGTCTATCATATTCATGACACAATGAGAAGGAACTGACATGAAATATATTCTCATATCAATAAATGTAAAAGGATTTAACTCACTGATTAAAAGAAAAGGTGTGATTGGCTAACAATGCAAAAACAGAACTCAAAACTGTGTCCAAGAGCTATGCCTAATGGAAAATAATTGAGGAAGATAAGTAAAAGGCTGGATAAAGCTAGAAATACTAATAGAAAGAAAGCAGGTATTGTGATTTTTACAAGAGACAGGTAGGATTCAGACCAATAAGCATTAAATAAGAAAAAAAGAAAGAGAACATTTTGTAATGCTAAAGGCCACAAGTCACAAAGGAGATGTAAAATTATTAGTATCTATGCATTAGATTACACAGAAGCAGCCCTTACATACAGGAACCAGGAGAGGATAGAAGAAATAAACAGAGACACACTAGGAGAAATAGGCAGACACACGCAGTAGGACAGTTTCCATCTGAGTTCCAGACAGATCGATTGAACAAACAATGAGTGTGGATCCTACTGGCCCATCTATTCTTTAAATAGAAAACTTAATGTAGTGAATAAGGTAGATTTTGCAGATATATTTCAAATACTATACCCCTGTAACAGATGCATACCTTGTTTTCACGTGCACATGCTCAAAAATAAGTACATGTTAGGCCTTAAAAAGAAAAAAAAACCTCAATAAAGTCCAAAAAATGTAATACTAGCCACCGTCACTGACTAAATGCAATAAAACTAGGAATTAGTAAGAAAATAAAAAATAAATAGGCACTTCCACCTGGAAAAACAAAACCATCTATTAAACAACTCTTGGGTCAAAGGGGAAATAAACAAAATTGAAGAATTTCTAAAATTATAAAAAGGAAAAGTATGTCAGAATCCATGGGATACAGCTAAAAAAAGGCTCAGAGAAAAAACAAATCATACCATTATGTAGGTACATCACTAGAAATGGAAATAAATGAATTATATAGAGAGCTCAAAAAGCTAGAAAAGAACAAATGAACCCAAAAGGAATTAATAGAAATGTATGCTGATCGGGAGATCGAGTGAGAAGATATATGTCTCGTCCTGTGCCTGGAAGCAATTGAAAGAGCCCGGGAAACGCTGTGCGCTGGGGGTGCAGGACTTGGGGGGGGGGTGCGTACATTTGCTTACTCATCCGCTCCTTCTGTAGATGTTGGTGTGTCCTGGTTTTCTACGTTTTCTCTATCCAATTGTGGAACATTCAGAATTTTGTAAAAGCTGTCTATTTAATCAAAAGTTTAAAATTTAAAATTTATGGGTCCAAAGTTACACATTGACTTATCTTAAGTGTTGTTGTTTTCTCTAGTCAATTGTGGAACATTCGGAATTTTGTAAAAGCTGCCTATTTAATGAAAAGTTTAAAATTTAAAATTTATGGGTCCAAAGTTACACATTGACTTATCTTAAGTGTTGTCACAGTTAGTACAGTTCTGTGGCTTGATGATTTTAAGGTTCTTTGCTTCTTTTTACATGAGAACTTACAAATTCGTGGCTATTTCGTTGGTCTTTTCATAGAACACTTCTGTCTGTCCAAGTCTTCTCTTAGTGTTGACATATTTTATACTTTCTTAATCCCTTTTTTACTTTCCCTTTCTTTTTGTTCGGTGAAAATTACATGTAGAAAAGTGAAGAAACACACCCCATATAAATGGACCCCCACTGTGACCAGTGAACTGCAACCTTACCAGCACCCAGAATTTCCTACCTATTCCCCTGGAATTTAGCTTCTTCTCCAGAGGCAACCACTCTCCTGACATTTGTGATAATAATTTCCTTGTCTATGTCTGCGTCCCTAGACAACGGTGTTGAATTTTTCCTGACTTTGACATTTTGAGCTTTTGGATTGGAATCATACTGAGTATCTTCTTTTCTGCTCCTGCTTCTTTGACTCAACAATGTATGTGAAATAGACCCATGTTGGGCTGTGTAGCTGTCCTTGGTTCATTTCTGATACTACGTCGTCCTCTACTGTAAAAATTGCAAGTTATTTGTTCTCCTGTTGATGGATGTTTGGGCTGTTTCACTTTTTGGCTTCTAAAGATAGTAAACGGTGCACATTCTTGCTTGGTATCTTGGTGGAGGGGTGTACAAGTTTCTCTAGGGTATATACCTGAGAGTGGGATTGCTGGATCATAGGGCACTGTTTATATTTGCATTTACTAAATAATGCCAATTGGTTTCCAAGTATACGCTCAGTATGGTTGGGCCCTTGCCCTGCAGGGCCACCCAAACTCTCAAACCTCTTAGGGTGACAGTAATTCTGGTACTTGGGGGCTAAGACTTACCTCTCTGAGTTCTCTTTTTCCTTAGATTTTGCACTGGCATTTCCTTACAACATTGATAACTTTTATGCATTTAAGGAGTATTAAAGTTATCCATTATTTTTAGTTATTTTCAGTGGAAGGGTGGGTCCAAAAACCTTAACATGTGATACTAGAAACGTGAGCCTCTGTTTTTATCATTATTAATTACTTTTTCATATTTATTTGAGATTTTTTGAGTTAAATTACTAACTTCTTGAACTGAATGCTTAGGTAATTTACTTTTAGTCTTTCTTACTTTCTGAAAATGCATTCAAAACGAATTTTCCTCTGAGGACTGTTTTGCCTGTGCCATGGGTTTTAATATGGAATACTCTCATTATTAAGCTTGTTTAATTACAGTTTTTATTTTTTCTTGCATTCATAAATTATTTAGGGGTTCTGTCCTTGTTTTTGAGTATGTTGACATTTTGGGCCCATCTTCTGGTTATTTATCCCTAGTTTTATTACTTTGGGTCCAAAAAATGTGGTCTCTGTGTTATCCACTTTTGTGGAATCTATTGAGTTTTCTTTTCTTTCTTTCTTTTTTTTTTTTTTTCTCAAATCAGTATAATCAGTATATTCAACACATTTTTATGGCCCTTTATGCACTAAAACATGGGCATATTTTCAAATACACATTCCGCAAGTGTGTGGAAAATACATAGATTCTCCATTTGTTGTGGACAAAGCTTTCAATACCTCTTTGATGAAGCTTTTAAGTTAATATTCTAATCTTCTGTCTCATCCATTTTTCACTCTGTAACTTTTTAAGAGGTATCTTAAAATGTCACCTTATGGCTATAAATAAGCTAGTTTTTTCTGCTTTTCCTGTTTTTGTTCTATATATTCTGTTTTATATATTATATATACTTCTGTATTTTAATATATCACATTATATTATATATTTTATTTTATATATTTTGATGTTATGTTGTGTCATGAATGAGAGCTTATACTATTAACAAAGACTATGTACTTTATATAATATCTAATTCCCTGTCTTACATATCCTCTCTGTCTTGGTATTTTTATCTAATATTACCCCCTAATATTAAGTTCGGCTTTCCCAAATATGACAGACACTCTTTTATGATCTCTCTTCCTCCATCTTCTATACTTTGTTGATATAATGGAGAGTTTTAGTTGCATATTATTATTATTTGCATTATACCTTTACTTTTAAAAATCATGCCTACTACGGCAATATTATAAAAATAACTGTTTTTAAGGTTCTGTTCTTTTGTTATTTTTGTCACCATTATTCCTTATATTCACTATCTTTTAAAAATTAGATCGAGTTTTCAAATTTGCCAGTGTAAGCCTTCAAGTTACTCTTCTAAAAATGTGGATAAACTTTCTGAGTCACTGAATGTCTGTAAATATCCTTATTTCGCCTTATGCGTGATCTTAGGCTAGGTGTGACATTCCAGGTCTTTGAAACATGGCTCCACTATCTCCCAGGACCTTTTTTTGCAGGTAGGACAGCTGCTGCCAATATGATTTTGTTCCTCTAGATAAGCTACCCTTTTGTCTCTGGACATTTTTAGGAACAACCTAGAAATGGGTCATGTTGCATTCTTCTAGTTCCACATTTTGATAAACCCTTTCAATAACGTAGGGCAAAACAAAACAAAACTCAAGACATTTTTCAACTCGGGCAGGATTACTTCATTAATATTTTGTGTATCTTCTCACCTCCACTATCTTTTTTTTCACCTGAAAACTCTTATTAGTGTTGGAGCTTCTGAATCAGTCCTTGTAATCTTTTAAATGTACTCTTTTAAAAATATTTTTGGAGGGCCGGCCCGGTGGCGCACTGGAGAGTGCGCTGCTTGGGAGTGCGGCGGCGCTCCCACATATTTTTGGAGGGCCGGCCCAGTGGCGCACTGGAGAGTGCGCTGCTTGGGAGCGTGGCGGCGCTCCCGCCGAGGGTTCGGATCCCATGTGGAGACCGGTTCCCGCTCACTGGCTGAGCACGGTGCGGGTGCAACACCGAGGGTTGCGATCCCGTTGCCGGTCAGTAAAAAAAGACAAAAAGGAAAAAAAAAAAATTTTTTGGAAAATGTTCACCTTTGCTCTTTGGGACTGAGTTTAGGAGACTTTCCCAGTTTCCCTTCCTAATTTGATATATATATATATTTTTAAAGATGACCGGTAAGGGGATCTCAACCCTTGGCTTGGTGTTGTTTTGGAAAATGTTCACCTTTGCCCTTTGGGACTGAGTTTAGGAGACTTTCCCAGTTTCCCACCTTCCTAATTTGATATTTGTTTTTTTTTTTTTTTTTTTTAAAGATGACCGGTAAGGGGATCTCAACCCTTGGCTTGGTGTTGTCAGCACCACGCTCAGCCAGGAAGCAAACTGGCCATCCCTATATAGGACCTAAACCCGCGGCCTTGGTGTTACGAGCACCGCACTCTACCGAGTGAGCCACGGGCCGGCCCACTAATTTGATATTTGGCTTTGTCTTTTTATTCTCTTTATTGGTACTTTCATCCTCGAGATTGGTTTTTGTTTTTAATATATATTCATAGATGTTATTAGGACCTGCTTAAAATCAATTAAGAGGCATCATATCATATTTTTCTGAGCTCATTAATTTTACTTACCTTGCAATTTTCTTCTGTTTTTGTGTTCCTCCTCCCTTACCTCTTGTGATTGGTGCTGCGCTCTCATGGTGTTTGCCTCCAGTGTGTGCAGATCCTTAATTATTCATTTCATCGATGAGACTGTCAGCCAAATGGTATTGATGACTGCAGCTTGTTACTCTGGCCGTGAAAACAAAGACTGATCGTAGAAGCCCTGACTCTGGTGTCGTGGAGGGGATGGGGCAGGGGACTCGGCCCGGTGAGCTTTCCTGTAGGGAATGTGAACATCTTGTGGATTTCAGCACGCTCATTCTCAGGATAGTGGTCAGGTACTCGAGGCTACTCCCAGCTTCTCTGGCCATAGACCCCACTTCGGGGACCTGCTCATCTGAACTGCCACTTAAGAGAACCTTGTTATCTACTCTCATGACTCTGAGGGTACTAGGCTCAGTAGGCCGTTCTGCTGACCCCTGGGCTGTTGACTGGGTCTGCAATTGCCTGGGGTCTCTCAGCTGGGCTGGAACACCCAGGATGGACCACTCGTGTGTCCAGTGCCTTGTCGGGGCTGCTCAGGATGGGTGGGATTCTCTCTCTCTATGTGATTTCAGGGCCTCTTCCTCTCCATGGGGTCTCCCCATATGTGGTCATGCTAGGTGATCTCTTCCTCATGGTAGATGGACTTCTGCATTCTAGCTTTTTGTTTTCTGTATTCCATCTTTTAATAGGAGTCACATGCCACTAAGATTGGATGAGGGAGGTGTCTACATAGGAAGTGGACATGGGAAGATGTCAGTCATTGGGGCCAACTTTGGAGACTAGCCTTTAAGTAATTTCTGGGCTGACCATTCATGACCTGATATTTTCATTCCTCTGATCTTGGGGTGTTGTGAGGTTCTGCTGGGAAAAAGTGTTTTTACATTCATTCATTCTACAAATTCACTGGGGTGAAAAAGACAGATGTTATTCTCCTGTCATGAAATTTATAGCCTAAATACATAAAAAATAAAGTCTTACTTTTTAAAATTTGCATATTTATTTTTTATTTACTTATTAGATTATTTTTATCCAACTGGAATTTATTTTGTTGTGTCATATGCAATAAACTATGTCATTTTTTTTAACAGATGGGCATTTTTTTGTACGCTATTTATTAAATATGACTATTTTCATACACAATCCTTTCCCATGGTTTGTAATTCTCCCTTTTAATTGAAAAACTCATTAGTTAAATGAGACTTTTTGACAGGGAAAAGTTTTGCTTCATTGTTGTTTTCTCCCCCAACAATTTCTTAGCTGTTCTTTGTTGTTTACTTTGATACAAATTCTAGATGATTCTATCAGGAGCCATAACAATATTCACTGGGATTGCATTTGCATTGGTCTTTTAAGTTCATTGGGAAAAATATTTATCTTTACTGTATTCGGTCTTTCCATCAATGACCATGACATATTTCTACAAAATTTGTTACTGTCACTCAGGAAATATTTGTGGTTTTTCTATTACAAATTCTGTACAATTCTTGTTGATTTTTCCGTATATTTTATGTTCTTGTTTGCTATTATAAAAGTAATGTTCTCCTATTACGTCTTCTAATAAGTTAGAATTAATTTTTCTCTATTTAACTTCTTTTGACTGTTTAATACTCATGTTTATTCGAAGAGTTTCTGTGAAGGTGATCAGATTACTTGCAAAGAATGATTTTGTCATTTTGTCATCTATAATAGTTCTTTTTGTATATTTCATGTGTAACTGCATTGGAAAAATCTTTCAGAACAGTGTTGAATAGTCATACTGATAATAGACATCTTTGCCTTATACCTGATTTTAACAGGAATAAAAATATTTTTGCATAGCTTCAATTTTATCATCTAAAATGATGATTATAATGTCTACCTGGCTCACATGGTGAAGAAGCAGAAATAATGAAATGACTGTAAAACATTGTATTAACATAGGTGGTAACGTTATTTATTATTAAGATAGACTAAGTTAGTATTAACAATGTGAGGATCAGAAAGCATTAATTTCCCTAAGAACCATGCATTTTCCATTTTCAGGGATAAACTAAAGGTTAATTCTGCCTCCTGCAATGGAGCTTTTTCCTTCTCTGTTAACTACTGACCAGTGAAGTCATTCTCAGGTAGGCGTAGAAAACCAATGTGGAAAACATAAATGCTTCTTAGGATATTCTCTGGTCTTATTATTCAAATTCAAATTCACTGTAGACTGCAAGCTCAATGATCTTTGTTGGTAACAACAAAAGGAGTTATTTCCTATCTTATCTGATATTTACCTTCTGCAGAGCAGTTTCTTTCTCTGACCTAGGCCTGAATCCACCATCTTTACCCTATTTAATGCCATGACATCCTGGAAGGAGATCCTGTGTGGGTCCCCCATACAGGAGCCTGACTTTCCCTGTTTAATCTTGTTAGCGGAGGCACCATGCACAGGGGAGAGGTACGCCCTGCCCTGTGGGGGACCCCCGCCCGGGGGGTGGTGAAGGAGCCCTCCCACCTTCCATGTGCACCCACAGGCAGCCAAACAACTTCTCCAGAACAGCCCGCACTGTTCCCTATGGCAAGACTTCTCAGGTGCTTAGATNAGGGTTGCGATCCCGTTACCGGTCAGTAAAAAAAGACAAAAAGGAAAAAAAAAAAATTTTTGGAAAATGTTCACCTTTGCCCTTTGGGACTGAGTTTAGGAGACTTTCCCAGTTTCCCACCTTCCTAATTTGATATTTGTTTTTTTTTTTTTTTTTTTTAAAGATGACCGGTAAGGGGATCTCAACCCTTGGCTTGGTGTTGTCAGCACCACGCTCAGCCAGGAAGCAAACTGGCCATCCCTATATAGGACCTAAACCCGCGGCCTTGGTGTTACGAGCACCGCACTCTACCGAGTGAGCCACGGGCCGGCCCACTAATTTGATATTTGGCTTTGTCTTTTTATTCTCTTTATTGGTACTTTCATCCTCGAGATTGGTTTTTGTTTTTAATATATATTCATAGATGTTATTAGGACCTGCTTAAAATCAATTAAGAGGCATCATATCATATTTTTCTGAGCTCATTAATTTTACTTACCTTGCAATTTTCTTCTGTTTTTGTGTTCCTCCTCCCTTACCTCTTGTGATTGGTGCTGCGCTCTCATGGTGTTTGCCTCCAGTGTGTGCAGATCCTTAATTATTCATTTCATCGATGAGACTGTCAGCCAAATGGTATTGATGACTGCAGCGTGTTACTCTGGCCGTGAAAACAAAGACTGATCGTAGAAGCCCTGACTCTGGTGTCGTGGAGGGGATGGGGCAGGGGACTCGGCCCGGTGAGCTTTCCTGTAGGGAATGTGAACATCTTGTGGATTTCAGCACGCTCATTCTCAGGATAGTGGTCAGGTACTCGAGGCTACTCCCAGCTTCTCTGGCCATAGACCCCACTTCGGGGACCTGCTCATCTGAACTGCCACTTAAGAGAACCTTGTTATCTACTCTCATGACTCTGAGGGTACTAGGCTCAGTAGGCCGTTCTGCTGACCCCTGGGCTGTTGACTGGGTCTGCAATTGCCTGGGGTCTCTCAGCTGGGCTGGAACACCCAGGATGGACCACTCGTGTGTCCAGTGCCTTGTCGGGGCTGCTCAGGATGGGTGGGATTCTCTCTCTCTATGTGATTTCAGGGCCTCTTCCTCTCCATGGGGTCTCCCCATATGTGGTCATGCTAGGTGATCTCTTCCTCATGGTAGATGGACTTCTGCATTCTAGCTTTTTGTTTTCTGTATTCCATCTTTTAATAGGAGTCACATGCCACTAAGATTGGATGAGGGAGGTGTCTACATAGGAAGTGGACATGGGAAGATGTCAGTCATTGGGGCCAACTTTGGAGACTAGCCTTTAAGTAATTTCTGGGCTGACCATTCATGACCTGATATTTTCATTCCTCTGATCTTGGGGTGTTGTGAGGTTCTGCTGGGAAAAGTTATTTTCATGAAGGCCCTCTTTTTTTGTGTGTGTGTCTGTTTGGAACTGCCGGTGCTTTAGCTTATTGGAATTTGCCATTGATTAATTTCCATGTGCTGCGTATTTTTCAGAATTTTCTTCCTGATTTGATCTGTTGGCAGTACCCCTCTGTTCTTCCAGTACTGTAATGGATTTAAAAAATATATTTCTTCAGTTATTTCAACAGGATTTGCAGAGGGATGAGAGAATACGTCTTCAGTCAGCCATAGTAATCGAAATCTTGTTTTCTGTTTTTTTTAATTGAAGAGCATCTATCCCTTTAATAAATAAAAAGTACAAAATACAATTTTAAGACTTTGCCCTTATACTTTGTCATTATCTTATTTTCTCTTTTCAGAAAGAAATTGAGATTTTGTATTCTTATTTCTTTATGTATTTTTATTCTTTCCTAAATTTTGTCTATTACAATTTATTTTTGTATTGTTTCCAGACTCCTCCCATCCTCAATTTTTTACTAACACTTGTGTGGCTTCCTCCTTCCTCCTTATGCTTGGTGACAAAGGTAACGAACACCCTTGAAGTGGACATCAAGGTTTTGAAAAGTTAGATTGGATGTTTGGCCATCTTCATGATGTGTGTGTGTGTGCCTGCACGTGTGTATCTATTTTAGAGGCTTTTGAGAGAGAACAGTTTTTCTTGGAGCCTAGACCACGAAATTGACAATATGATAGTTTTTTTATCATTCTTGCAAAGTAATTTTTCATTTATATATAAGATAAATGGATTAATTCTTACAGAAAAGCAAAAACATATCTGTTTTATTTTGGTGAGCCCAGATAGCATGAAATTGTTGCTCAGTTTTTGTAATGATGGTTTTACCAAAACCTCAGCTTAGCAAAAAGTGACTGGAAGTATATCTTTATCAAGAAATCTTGGGAAGGCACAGTCATCTCTAGATAATGACGTCAAGGTATTGAAAGTGTGCGTAGATCGATACTTCTGTGTCTGGGCTGCTGGAGAAGATCCCAGAACCCTGCGGACGAGGGTGGTGTAAATTTAAGTTGCCCCCACAGCGGGCCCTCCGAGCAGCGTGACAGTCCTCCTGTGTGTGTCTCTTGTCAGCTAGCTCAACGATTCTCCCAAACCACAATTTGAAATGTTCCACACTTGCCTCAAATTGTCTTTTTCTTATTGACTAATAAAATTCCTATCTATTGAAGAATATTAATCTTTGATCATATCATTTGCAATCTTTTCCAGATTTATTTGCCTCATTTCTAAAAACATTTTAAATCACCACATCAATTCTTATTTTCTTTGTGATTTTTCCATTATTTTAGTGTTTTTACATTCATTCATTCTACAAATTCACTGGGGTGAAAAAGACAGATGTTATTCTCCTGTCATGAAATTTATAGCCTAAATACATAAAAAATAAAGTCTTACTTTTTAAAATTTGCATATTTATTTTTTATTTACTTATTAGATTATTTTTATCCAACTGGAATTTATTTTGTTGTGTCATATGCAATAAACTATGTCATTTTTTTTAACAGATGGGCATTTTTTTGTACGCTATTTATTAAATATGACTATTTTCATACACAATCCTTTCCCATGGTTTGTAATTCTCCCTTTTAATTGAAAAAGTCATTAGTTAAATGAGACTTTTTGACAGGGAAAAGTTTTGCTTCATTGTTGTTTTCTCCCCCAACAATTTCTTAGCTGTTCTTTGTTGTTTACTTTGATACAAATTCTAGATGATTCTATCAGGAGCCATAACAATATTCACTGGGATTGCATTTGCATTGGTCTTTTAAGTTCATTGGGAAAAATATTTATCTTTACTGTATTCGGTCTTTCCATCAATGACCATGACATATTTCTACAAAATTTGTTAATGTCACTCAGGAAATATTTGTGGTTTTTCTATTACAAATTCTGTACAATTCTTGTTGATTTTTCCGTATATTTTATGTTCTTGTTTGCTATTATAAAAGTAATGTTCTCCTATTAAGTCTTCTAATAAGTTAGAATTAATTTTTCTCTATTTAACTTCTCTTGACTGCTTAATACTGATGTTTATTCGAAGAGTTTCTGTGAAGGTGATCAGATTACCTGCAAAGAATGATTTTGTCATTTTGTCATCTATAATAGTTCTTTTTGTATGTTTCATGTGTAACTGCATTGGAAAAATCTTTCAGAACAGTGTTGAATAGTCATACTGATAATAGACATCTTTGCCTTATACCTGATTTTAACAGGAATAAAAATATTTTTTGCATAGCTTCAATTTTATCATCTAAAATGATGATTATAATGTCTACCTGGCTCACATGGTGAAGAAGCAGAAATAATGAAATGACTGTAAAACATTGTATTAACATAGGTGGTAACGTTATTTATTATTAAGATAGACTAAGTTAGTATTAACAATGTGAGGATCAGAAAGCATTAATTTCCCTAAGAACCATGCATTTTCCATTTTCAGGGATAAACTAAAGGTTAATTCTGCCTCCTGCAATGGAGCTTTTTCCTTCTCTGTTAACTACTGACCAGTGAAGTCATTCTCAGGTAGGCGTAGAAAACCAATGTGGAAAACATAAATGCTTCTTAGGATATTCTCTGGTCTTATTATTCAAATTCAAATTCACTGTAGACTGCAAGCTCAATGATCTTTGTTGGTAACAACAAAAGGAGTTATTTCCTATCTTATCTGATATTTACCTTCTGCAGAGCAGTTTCTTTCTCTGACCTAGGCCTGAATCCACCATCTTTACCCTATTTAATGCCATGACATCCTGGAAGGAGATCCTGTGTGGGTCCCCCATACAGGAGCCTGACTTTCCCTGTTTAATCTTGTTAGCGGAGGCACCATGCACAGGGGAGAGGTACGCCCTGCCCTGTGGGGGACCCCCGCCCGGGGGGTGGTGAAGGAGCCCTCCCACCTTCCATGTGCACCCACAGGCAGCCAAACAACTTCTCCAGAACAGCCCGCACTGTTCCCTATGGCAAGACTTCTCAGGTGCTTAGATTGCTTTGCTCTTCGTAAAGCAATTTTTCAGCAACTCAACATATTCGTTCTTGAGCAATTTAGACACCAGTCCATGTTTGTAGAGAAAATATTCCCAGGAAAAGTCTCTGGAGAGGAATCTAGCGTGTGACCATCTCATGATAAAATGGGAGGGTGGCCATCAAGGCCTCATGCTTTACTTCCCTGCCACCTGAGCAATCTCATCTGATGCCACTTTCCACGTTGGTAAGCAGGTTGCTCCTCTGCTTAAAAATGAGGACCGAACTCCCCAGCTTCTGGGGCAAACCGATAAAGCTAGCGGCGATAAAAGGAAACAATGCATAATGTTCACTACACTGCTGTGTGGGGAGTTTGTTTAAGACCTGGGCCCTAAATGGTTTTTAATCCCAGGATGCACTGATTGTGATAATGTGAGAGCAAACCAGCCGTCCCTTATAAAATCATCGCAAATATGAGCAGAATAAAAAATGGTTAAAGGGATCTTGTTACAGATTCTGTTTATTCCATAAGGATTTGAGGAAAGCAAATAGGCAACGATTCTGTTGGGGACTTGTTCCTGAAAGATTACCTTTTATGTAGGTAAGTCAAAAGGTTAAAGAAGTAAACAGAATTTAAATACAGCCAGTTTTAGTCATTTTTCTATTGTCTGACTTCACTGCTTCCTAACATCATAACAACAACCTGCCGGCCCTAGCCAAGGAGAAAGAATCCTTAAGATATAAAAGCTGTGAAATCTTGCTAGGGCTTATCTATAAAACATCACTTTGATTTTGGGTCTAGAGAGGTGCTTTGGATCTCAAATTACAATAAATCTCTAGAAGTCCAATAGTGATTTCTGCCAGCTCGTGCCCGTAATAGACGACATTGCAGTGTATTATGAAACCGTGATTAAGGAATTGGGGGAAAGGGTGAGAGTGATTCTGGACTTTATTTTGGCACCTTGCAGAGCTTGAGGTGACCACAATTATTGGTTTTCTGAAATATGTCCCTATGCATTATTCTGATCAGATTACTTGCGTTGTGCAATTCTCTAGTGAATAACGGGACAATGGTACAAAATAAATCTCCCTCTGAAATTTAATCTCCGTGTCTGTACGCTGTTAAGAAGAACATCTACAGTCCTCTGATAAGGAGTTGTATATCTTCCCCAACTGAAGTGCATTTTGTTTTTTAACCATCCGTAATGGAAATTCACAAACAGGCAAATGACCACATTGCTGATGTTTATGTAAGGGACAGGGTGTTGAAATATAGCTCCTGTTCTCACAGGCCCCCTCTGATGAAATCCTAATTTCTTTTGTAAAAGTGCTGCAGTAGATCGGGCGGGGTGGTTTACCCTAAGCTGTACTCTTTCACCTCCAAAAAGTTTCTAGAGTAATTATTTTCAAAACCTTCCTTCTTGGTGAGCAGTGGCGGAGCACAAGGACCTGGCCCTTGTAATTTTGTCCCTTTTTCCTTTTCAGCTGAGTGAGGCGCCGTCACTTAAAGGGGATAAGCAAATCTCTCTTAAGCTGTAGACATGGGGAGTGGGGAGTGGCCCAAGAAGGAAAACATGAGATGCTCGTGCCATGTTTAGAAAAGTGGCCCAGTTTTGTGCTTTGAACTGTGGGACACGTTCATGCTGAAAATGAGGGATGGCAGGGACGAAGCCCTGCCAAAATTCACAGCTGTCGCCCTCGGTCTGGCAGGATTTCCTAAAGACGCTGTCCTGAATAACAGCCAGAAAAAAAAAAAAAAATGGCATTGGGACATTCACATATGAAACCGGAGTTCAGCTCTGACTGCCCCTTGTTTATGAGGAAACTCACATCTTGAAGTCATTTTTTCCTCTCTTTCTAGAAATCATATTGTCAGAATGTTGCCAACCCTCCTGATTTGGGTGTGTACCTCTTGGAACAGACTCATATCCTGGGGAAGTATCCAGGAAATGTTTATTCTTTATTTCAAAATTAGCTTAAAAAAAGGGATAAAAGAAAGACAAGTTCATTATTAAAGAAAGCAAAGAGTTCAAAATATATTAAATTAAAGGTTAATCTCCCTGCACGGACTCTGCCTCCAGCCCACTTCTCAGCTGCCCGGCTCTTCTCCCCAGAGGTCGCCCACTGTGACCTTCTGAGGTCCTGCGTGGGGA
>NW_007735918.1:55542-70338 GCF_000696425.1 Galeopterus variegatus
TAAAATTGAATTTTTTCTTTTAGGGTCCAATTCTATGAATTTTAGCCCACTCTGTGTATATCAACCTGCCGTGAATAGACTAGTTTCATCATGTTACTCTTCTTCTACAAATGTGGCTGTCTTTCCGTATGAGCATTTTAGAGTAATATTGTCAAATTCTAAAAAGCATTCCTGATCTTTTTAATCTATTAATTTTGGGAGAACTGATGTCATTTTACTATTAAGAAGATATGCCCTTCTATTTATTCAAATCTTCTTTTATGTCTCTTAATTGAGTTAAATATTTTTCCACTGTGGTACTGCATGTTTCTTAAGTTTATGCTTAAGAATAGCATCTGGTTTCTTGCTATTGTGAGTGGAAAATCTGCTTCCAGTATATTTTGATCTATTTACTTACATAGAAAAAGTTACTGCTTTTTAAATAGCAATTTAATAGTCAGAAAACTTAGGTTTTATTATACCTAGTAATTTTTGGTGTGTCAATTTTTTTTTCAGAGATATACTCTGTTTTGTATTTTGCTAATTTGTGTTGTCATCTTGGTTATTTTTTTTGCTCCTACCTGCCTTTGTTTTATTCACTTTTTCTTATCCAATTTCTTGAGTTGGTGATTTAGCTTATTAGTTTTCAATTTTCTTGTATATGCATTCAAGATGCTATTTTTTCTCCAAAATATTGCTTTAGCTATGTCCTATAGGATTTTGTGTGTTGTTTTTTATTGCTCAGGTCTAAATATTTTATTTTTTATAATTTATAATAAATAGTAATATAAGTAGTAATAAATAAGTGAATAATTATAGGTTGCAATTAGTTTTCTTTGCCTTTTTGTTTCTTACTTCTTGCCTTTTGTTTGATTTATCAAGTTTTTATGTTCCCCTGCTCTGTTGTTTTGTGCACATTTTATTTGTGTTATTATCACAGCTCTATTTACAATAGCCAAGAGTTAGAACCAACCTAAATGTCCATTGTCAGATGACTGGATAAAGAAAATGTGGTATGTCTACACCATGGAATATGACTCTGCCATAAAAAGGAGTCAAATCCTGCCATTCGCAGCAACATGGATGAACTTAGAGAAAATTATGTTAACTGAAATAAGCCAGATACTGAAAGAGAAATACCATGTCCTCACTCATAAGTGGCAGCTGAAAAAAAATAAAAAAAATAAAAAAGAAAGGAAGAAAGATAAAACAATCACAACAATTCCTTGAACTCTCAAAAATAGAGAACAGAACTGAGGCCACCAGAGGTAGGAAAGGGAGGGGGTTGGTTAGGGAGACAGTGGTAAAAGACGACCAAAAATGTTTACATTGTGTAATGACNGGGGGTTGGTTAGGGAGACAGTGGTAAAAGACGACCAAAAATGTTTACATTGTGTAATGACTAACTAACTAACTAACTAAATAAACTGCTTAAAAATTTTTAGTGTGCACATCTCTGTCCTCTAGAAAAATAAAAGGGCCTAAGAATATATTAGTTACTTCTCAGGTTGAATCATTACCTTGGTTAGTACTCTTAGAAAAATGTAAGTGATGACAGGAAAGTTTGTCTTGTTATTTATCATATTGGTGATGCCTCCAAACATTGTCATTAAATATTACAATAGCTTTTAACTTAGAGAGGGTGTGTGTGTTCATGTATGCACACGGGCATATGCAGAATTGAAGGATGAATCTAGTTAATTTCTTAAAGTGATTTTAATCAGAAAAATACTTTGAATTTTGTAAGCTTTTGTTTCGACATGTGTTTATCACATTTTTCTATTTTATCTATCTATCATGTTAGCAGGTTTCTTTGTGTTGAATCATCTATAAAATGGGATTAAAATTGTATCTATTTTTTTATTTATTCTTGCTTATTCTTGCAAAAAAATATTTCCTGTACATCAACCATGGGCTGTTCTTGCCAACAGGAGTGCATGAAGGAAAAAGCCTGCCCTCACCGAGCTGACGTTCGTACGTGTGAGTGACAGACAGCAAGTCATGAATAAACGAGATGTTCAACAATGTTGAAGGTAAGTAGCACCGTGATGGGAACAAAGGGGAGTGCAAGGGAGACCTCGTGGGGTCGTGGGAGCATCCTGAGATGGTGTGTTCAGTGCAGAGTGGGATGCTTTTAGGCTTCCTCATTTGAAATCTGTCTTGCTTACCACTTACGTTCGTTTTGTTGGCATTTTTTTACTTCCAACTTTTCTGGGTAACTGTTTAAAGATGTTTTTTATATACAGCATGTGGTTGAATTTTAATTTAATCTATAATAATTTAATAGGTGGATTTATCAATTTATGTGTATTATTTATGTCTATATTATCTATAAAATAATGACTGAAATCATAGCTATTATTTATTCAGTCTTATGTACTTTTTAAAATTGTCATGCATGACTTTTTTATTTCTATAACATTTTTTGTTTCCTTTGATTTGTATCCTTTGCTCATATAATCAGGGGGTTGGTTAGGGAGACAGTGGTAAAAGACGACCAAAAATGTTTACATTGTGTAATGACAAACTAACTAACTAACTAACTAAATAAATAAATAAACTGCTTAAAAATTTTTAGTGTGCACATCTCTGTCCTCTAGAAAAATAAAAGGGCCTAAGAATATATTAGTCACTCCTTATGTTGAATTATTACCTTGGTTAGTACTCTTAGAAAAATATAAGCGATGACAGGAAAGTTTGTCTTGTTATTTATTGTATTGGTTATGCCTCCAAACATTGTCATTAAATATTGCAATAGCTTTCAACTTAGAGTGTGTGTGTTCATGTATGCACACGGGCATATGCAGAATTGAAGGATGAATCTAGTTAATTTCTTAAAGTGATTTTAATCAGTAAAATACTTTGAATTTTATAAACTTTTGTTTTGACATGTGTTTATCACATTTTTCTATTTTATCTATCGATCATGTTAGCAGGTTTCTTTGTGTTGAATCATCTATAAAATTGTATCTATTTTTTAATTTATTCTTGCAAAAAAATATTTCCTGTACATCAACCATGGGCTGTTCTTGCCAACAGGAGTGCATGAAGGAAAAAGCCTGCCCTCACCGAGCTGACGTTCGTACGTGTGAGTGACAGACAGCAAGTCATGAATAAACGAGATGTTCAACAAAGTTGAAGGTAAGTAGCACCGTGATGGGAACAAAGGGGAGTGCAAGGGAGACCTCGTGGGGTCCCGGGAGCATCCTGAGATGGTGTGTTCAGTGCAGAGTGGGATGCTTTTAGGCTTCCTCATTTGAAATCTGTCTTGCTTACCACTTACGTTCTTTTTGTTGGCATTGTTTTACTTCCAACTTTTCTGGGTAACTGTTTAAAGATGTTTTTTATATACAGCATGTGGTTGAATTTTAATTTAATGTATAATAATTTAATAGGTTGATTTATCAATTTATGTGTATTATTTATGTCTATATTATCTATAAAATAATGACTGAAATCATAGCTATTATTTATTCAGTCTTATGTATTTTTTAAAATTGTCATGCATGACTTTTTTATTTCTATAACATTTTTTATGTTTCCTTTGATTTGTATCCTTTGCTCATATAATCTGCTTGTGTGTGTGTGCGTGTGTGTGTGTGAGAGAGAGAGAGAAGGGGAGAGAGAGAGAGAGAGGGCACTTGTTTAGTTTTGGGGAGGAATAAAGTTCATTTCATTTTTTCTAGTGGTCACATTTATAGCTTTAAAAAATTGCTTACATTTCTGTTTCTTGATTGATGAACTCCAAATGGCATCGATTTACCCCAACCCATAAAAGACGTGGAAATAGGCGACCTTACATTTTCTCTCCCCTCCCTATCTCTGGATTTTTGTTAGTTATGTTGTAATCTTAATATTGTTCATTAAAAAAAGAATCTTCTGCTTTATCCCCCAAATTCTTGCACCTTGATTCCATGTTTAAATACATTCAGTGCTCAGCCCAGTGCATTCATTTCCCTAGATTACATCTAGCTTATTTTTCCCTACACAGGGCTCATGTTTGCTATACTTGAGGGTATGTTTTCTGCTCACTGTGCACACAAACAAATTGACTGGGTATAAAATTCTCAAGTTCTACTTCCTCCCCCCAAACTTTTGGTAACAGTGTTTCTCAACATGCGATTTTTTTTGGAACACTTGCTTCAGAATTATCAGAGATATTTGTTTAACATGCAGATTCCTGGCCAGCCATTCAATCCTAGCAATTCAGAAGTTGTCAATGTGGGCTTGGGAGCTCTGCCCTTAAAGGACACTCCCCAGGCTGCTCCCTTGCAACTGAGGTTCAAGAGTCTGCTGGCTAGGAGTGCTCTGTGGGCTCCTGGTTCTGAGCAGCTTGTGCAAAGTCTCAGGCCAGACAGGATTTTCTCTTTGTTAGATTTCCTCTTTCTGGTTTGCTGTCCTTAAGGCCTATTTCTTTTGTTTCTTTCTCTTTTTTTTAACTTTTAAAAAAAATTCTTGAGATTCAGTCACTTCCTCTGAATGTGTCTTGATGTTGATAGTCTTGTATCATTCCTCCTGGATTTGGGGATCAGGTCTTCCCTCAGCTCAGGAAAGTTCTTTCCATTAGGTCTTTGAGTAATTTTATTTTCTGCTCTTTGTTTTCCTCTCCTCCAGGTTGCCCCAGTGCCTCTCTTTCTCCTTGCTCTGATGTATTTTTTCACACTTGGCCTCATCTGAAATTTGTTTATTATCTTGCTTCTTGTCTGTCTTGACCCACTACAATCTAAGCTTCATGTGAGCTGGTGGTTTTCCTACTGTTCATGTCCAAGGACCTGGAATGGTGTCTGCACAGAGTCAGAAGTCAATTATTCAAAGAAGTTTAGAATGAATTAATGAATGACTAGGTAAATCAATGAAACGACTGCATCTATGCTGGAAGAAAGTAAATTTAAAAAAGAACACCTATGTCTTTCTTTCGTGTCTGTCACCTTCTTCTTGTAACCCTTTATTTTTCCACTTTGTTTTCTGGAATTTTCCGCAGGCTTGCCCCCCCCCATGTACCTGTGTTCTTGGCACCATTTGTCCAAATTCTTGCTGCTTTAATTATCATTTTCCCTTCTGTAACAGTTTTGTAATCTTTAATTTTATCCTTTATTGTTATTCCTTGTTTTTCTCTTTACTTTGTAATGTTTTCTCTTTTATTTCTTACAGTTCTTTTTAGATTTTAGAGCTATTTCTTCTATTTTCCTTTTTTTTTTTTGAAACTTACTAAGAATATAAAGAAGCATTTGCTGGGATAATTCTTTTCCTGCTTTTTGGAGCATTTCTTCAATTGCATGTCCTTCATTGGCCTTTTTTCTGAGATGTCCCAATCTTCACTTGGATTGTGTTGTTGTCATATCTTTATTAGAAGAGTATTGCTCATCTTTGAATGGGGACAGTTTGGTCGGGCCCTGCTATTTACTTAAAAATAATATGAGACAGATGGAGGACAGTGGGTTTGTGGAACTTTCACTTCGGTTTCTCATCCACTCCGCATCAACGCCGCCACCCGGGAGCAGATCTTTCTCCCCTTTCCTGTGCCTCACCTTGGCAGAACCTTGGAATAGCTCACCATGACATGTGCACATATTTTTGTGTTGGGTAATTATTGCCAGCTCAGTCTGATACGGACTTGTAAAGCTGATTGTCATTTTTGCTTCCTTACTGTAATTACCTCAATTCCAGGCTCCATCTCTGGATGGGCGTTCAACAGCTGGTGATGTATCCCTATAATGCCCATCTTCAGCTCAGCTTTCCTTCCATTCTGCTGCTTTCTGGGTTAAGAATCTCTTTTTTGTGTATGTGACATCTGTCCCCTAATTCTGCTCTTCAGAGAGGTTCCCTGGCTCTGGGTGTCCATCACACATGTGGTCGTGTGTCCCTCTGTCGGAGATGGCCTGGCTCTGGTGTCCATCACACATGTGGCTGTCTGCTTCTTTGTTAGAGACCTTCTGGCTGTGAGTGTTCATTAATGTTGTGGTTGTTTGTTTCTGTTACCCAAAACCTATTCTGTGAGGTAGCAGTCATTTCCTAGGTTCATTGAAGCTGAAGTTTGTATTTTATGTTTTTTGCTTTTTCTGGTGGGTTTCAGAGAAGGACGTGTGATTTCTATTTCACTTTGTCAACTTTGGACAAAGTGGAGTGGAATCCAGTGGCCGTGGGGGTTTGGGTAGACCCAGCAGTGGAACGCTGCCTGGTGCAAAAGCACCTCTTCAGACTCACAGGTCCCTGAGTGGTTCTTAACGTGATTTTGCTAAAATTGGAAAGAAGGTACAACCAGCATGAGGGCAGTGTTTATAATGACTTGTTTTGTGTAACTTGCTGGTATTTTAGGACTCGGCAAATGCTGATAATTTGTGAGTAACTGCTGGAGGCAGAGAAAACCAATGTTTAATGAATACCTACTGATGATGATTGCTTTACATCTGTTATCATTCAATTTCATCTTCAAAACAACATGAGTAGCTGGGCATTTTTCCTCCATTGAGGGAATCAGGAACCGTGCTGGAGGCTGCTGGCTTCGCTGCACCCGAGACCCTGCGTGCTGCACCCGAGACCCTGCGTGCTGCACCCGAGACCCTGAGTGCTGCACCCGAGACCCTGAGTGCTGCACCCGAGACCCTGCGTGCTGCACTCGAGACCCTGCGTGCTGCACTTGAGACACTGCATGAGGTGTGTCTTCACCTTTCTTTGGCAACATTCAGCCTTATCGTGGCCTATGTGAATAAAGGTTTTCCATCGTGGTCATCTTCATAAATGTCTTAACACAGAGGGTGCCCGTGGTCCTACCTGTGGTCAGGCTGTGGGATGTGCAGGATGGGGATGGCACCTGAAGCACCTGATGCTGCTGGTCTGTGGAGCACAGGAATGAGGACAAGGCACGTCACGTGCCTCAGGCCCTAGCACTCTTTCCTATTTCCCCACAGGCTGTGTCGTTCAATTTTGGGAACTTGAACAACTGTCATCTTACCTGACTCTATAACCTTCATGGACGGAGAGTGGGCTGCATGCTCGGTAACTGTCGGTTGAACGAATTAGTGAGTCAATGATAGGGGAAGTCAGGAGATGCTCTGAATTCACAGCACCCGGCTGTGAAGACCCACCTACTCTCATAACTCTGCCAACCTGAAATCTACAGCTAGGGATTCATTGCTTTTGCTTAAGATGTGGCTGCATGTGTCCCTCATAGATGTGGTCCGATGGGTCTCTGTGAAGATCAGGGAAGTAAAACCTCCTTTGTTATGTGTTTCTTATGTGTCAGACTTTCTCCCTTAGAACAGATTTCACTTGAGGAAGGGTTCTAGGAGGAGGAGTGTGGAAGGAGGCAGGTAAGTCAGAGTAGGCAGAGTAGTGCCCCCCCAAAATGTCCTTGTCCTAATCCCCAGAACCTGTGACTATGTTACATTATGTGGAAAAGGGGAATTAAGGTTGCACATAGAATTAAGGTTGCTAATCAGCTGACTTTAGAGCAGGGAAATTATTCTGGATTATCTAGGTGGGCCCAGTGTAATCTCAGGGTCCTTGAAAGGGACGAAGGAAGCAGAAGTGACAGTGGTGTGGTGAGGGAAGCACTTGATCCACCGTTGCTGGCTTGAAGGATGGAGGAAGGGACTGGGGTCTGGAAAGCAGGTGAAGCGGGCAAGGAGCTGTGCTCTGAGCTGCAGCCCCAGCAGGGACGCGGCTTTGCCAGCCCCTGACGTTAGCCCAGCGAGGCACTTGCCAGATTTCCAACGTACAGAGCTGGGAAGCAATAGGGGTGCACTGGTTTAGGCCACTACATGTATAATTTCCTACTGTAGCAGTGGGCACAGATGTGTAAGTGGATAGACGGTCTGAGAAGCTGGGTTGGGAGGGGAGGTGGCCACTCCCAGGCACCACCCGGAGCAAAGATTGGTCCATGTCTTCCCTGCGTTGGCCTGCATTGTGGGCGATTCGTTGGGCTTTCATCTGGGTTTAGGCTTCTCAATCATTTTGACGAGTCATCCCCCATCGGGAGGGGCAGAAACCTGGAGCGGAAGCCATCAACGGTGTAGCCTTGCCAGGGAACTGCCAGTCCTTGTTGCGAAGGTGGGGAAGAAAAAACAGTTCAGTTCATCGTGACTATTTAGTCTCCAATCAAATCACCAAAGAACTGTTTGGGTGAGTTTGACAAAGCACCAATTAAATAAGCATTCAGAAAATGCCTCCTTTGGTCCTTCATTTGAGATTCTATAGGCATTTTAGAGAGTTCTCTGAACGTGGAACAATTTTATGTAAATTCCTGACACAGCTGTAGAAGTGTATTAGCATTTTTGTTTCAGCTTTAAAGTTCTTTTTTGACCAGCTAATAATGATAGCAGCTCATGTGGAAGAAAGTGCATGAGTCTGCACACACACACACGCACACCCAGACACAGATGAACACACACTCACATACACATGTGCACACATGCACATGCTCACACAGAGATGAACACACACACACACATGCACTCACTCACAGATGAATACACCCACACACAGATGAACACACACATGCACATATGCACACACATAGATGAACACACATGCACATATGCTCACACACAGATAAACACATGCATATGCACCTAGGCACACACATAAATGCAGATGAACACACACACGCACATACATGGCACACACATGCACACACTCACACAGATGAATACACACATGCACACACACACCCACACAGAGATGAACACACCCACACACAGACGAACACACACATGCACATAGGCACATACACATACATGCACACACAGATGTCTGCACATGTGTATACATACGTGCACATGCACACACACATACACCTCCTCTCACACATGTGCACACCCACTCAGAGTTCTAATAGCTTCCCAGTATTCCATTCAGTAACAGATGGACTTGGTGGATGTTCCTGTCGTGGCTTTTCCTGTGCTCTGTGATTTAGTAAAGTTAGAGTGGCCTGTTATAAGAATTACAAGAAAACAAACGTTTTTCAGTTCTTACTATGTGCCAAGTGAAGTGCTAATCAAGTTCCATGTGTCATCTTATTTAAGTTCTAATACTATATAAAATAGGTAATATTGCCATGCCCATTTTATAGATGAGAAAACGGTCTGGAGAGTCTAAGTAAGGTTGCGCAGCTTGGATGCTGCAAATTCTCCAACTATGGTCTGGGACACTGCTGTGAGCTCATAGTGGTTACCTGCTCACCATGGCCAGATAGCTGGGTTTGCTCCTGGCTCTGCTGCTTGCTAACTACGTGGCCGTAGGCAAGCTGCTTGATGTTGCTGTGTCCCGGTTTCCTCAAGGAAACGTGGGTGCAATATTAGTGCCTACCCAGAGGGTTGTTTGTGGATTAAATGAGTCAGTCCGAGTAAGGCTCTTAGAACAATGCATGGCACTTAGGACATATGCATGAAGCGTTAGCTATCATTACTACCTTAGGGCCAAGTCTTTCTATAAATTGTCATGCCACCAGTGACTGGGGTCAAGTGTGCTAATGAACGATTTGTGAAAGTTGGACAAAGCTTGTCACCATCAGTCAAAGTTTGAAATAAAATAAGATGGAAAATTAAGCCAGTGGATATAGTACATCATAATAACCCCTTGCTTTTTTAGTACTTAACATGACCATCACAATAACATTATAAAGTCAGTCAAACAGTAATACTATATTATTGTTGAAGTTGGGGAATGGGCTCAGAGGGCTGAAGAGACTTAACCGAGTTTACACAACTACTGAGCAGGAAAGGCAGATCCTCTGCTTCCAGAGTTGATGATGATTCTGCATTATTATTATACATCATCCATCCGTCTGTCCATCCACCCATCCATCCATCATTCATCACTCAGAGCGTGCAAAGGAATGCAAGAACCAAATACTTTAAAAGTAAATGTAGAAATGAATGTATTTATTGAATCCTGACTGAGTGGGCTCTTCTGTATAAGATTATAATGACTTGATTAAGTTTTCTTCTCCTGTGGTCATCTTTATCTTTAATTTGTTTGTGATCTTGGTCACTTCTGGATTTTTTAAGAAACTTATTCAGGAAGTGTGTCTATTTTAATGTAGTACTATGAAGCCCTCCTAATGTTTACTGTTGAGGGTGTGGAAATTGATTTTAGCCGGTAAAGAATTTTAAAGAACATTTTATTAGCCATTGTATATTGTAATGAACTTTGAAAATATGTGTAATGATCATATCTGACCTATGATGTTTTGGCAGCTATCACTGGGGACGTGGCTAAAGGAGAGAGCGCACCTTTCCATGGCCACGGGCAGCTCTTAGGCCTGCTCTCTGACTGTGGGTGCAGCGTGGGTTCTCCACCCTGCGGCATGCACAGGGAAGCCCCAGATGGGTGCAGGGATTGGAGAGGAGAGTGTGCCAAAGCTGAAAATTGTCAATCATGGTGACAGAAGACCACTGACTACAGATAACTTCTGTTTCACACTGATGCTTCTTAGCCTTTGCTTGAAAAAGTCCTTATTCTTTTTGGGTTTCAAGAGCTTTCTAGATGAAATCCTCAAACTGTGAGACTGTATGCATGATTACAGCTGCCTTTGCAAATTAGCATATCTTGCAGACATATTAGCTCATTAGAACAACATGCATTTATCCGTAGAAGGTGAGCTTAAGCTGCCGTCAGTATTCCACAAGCAGGAGAGAAAAGGTGGTGACTGAAAAGCTGGAGCCTGGGACTTGTGGCCTTGTTTGGAGGACCCGGCTATGAACTTATCTGAAGAACTCACTGAAAATATTTTGAGCATTATGAAGGCCCACGTGAAAGATGTGATAAAAGGATTTGTGAGTGTTTCCCCACCCAGATGGGAATGCTGAGTTCATAAGGAACAGCCTGTCACCACCTCAAGAACTTGGCCGCACGTCTCCATTCAGAAGAACAGGCCCTGGAGATTATTCCTCAAACCCAAACCTACTTTTCCAAGGCCAGATGGTGAAATATTTCTAAAAACGTGAAAGTATGAATCAGTTTTCTTGGCATTTACTAATATTCAAGCTAAAAACTGGAATCCCCTATGACAGAGACACATCTTAAAGCAGTGGTTCCCAAAGCAGGGGTTCCCAAAGCAGGGTCCCCAAACCAGCAGCGGCAGCCACACCTGAGAATTTATCAGAAACGTGGATTCTCAAACCTCACTCCAGGAGTTCGGAATCAGAATTTCTGGTGGCGGTTAGTGCCAGCCCAGAGTCTCTTTTCATGAGCTGTCTGGGGATGCTGCTGGACCCTGGAATCTGAGAACCACTAACTTAAAAGACGACAGGAAACCGAAAGCCCTTCGTAAAGAAGCTCATTCTTTTCATAGGGGAGCTAATGTTCAAATAAGAGTTTTAGGTAAATTAACTAGACTTATCATTACCTGTGTTTCATCTTTTAAAATTTAATCTTTGAAATATAATTAAACTATTTTATGTTCATTATATTTATTTTAAAGACAACTTCTGTTTATGTTTGGTGTTTCATTAGTGGTAGTAATAATAATTTTATTCAAGATAAAAATCATATTTTAAAAAAGAATTATTAGGTTACAATAGTATAGTTGGTACCATTTGTGTCACCCTCTTTTAAAAATTTTCTGTAGCAAATATATATTACCTTTGTCACCAGAAAATAAAGTGCATTCTACATATCAGTTAATCAATAAAATTCAGCATGTGCTGGGTGGGGCAGGTGGATAAGAAGGGAGAGAGTGCTGGTGGGAAGCAAGGCTTCTACTGTTTTTTCCAACTTTCCAATTAACATTTGACTGATGACTAATGGCATTTTAGCATTAAAAATGCATTGTGAGACTATAAAATGCTGTGGCTGCCCTTCAAAACTTTGCTGGAAACAAGAAATCTAAAAGCTATGTTGATAGGGCAGATTCTTGAAAATTGCATTTATTTGTTTTTAGGATTACATACAGTAAAATTCATTCTTTGTGGTGTATAGTCCCACGAGTTCTGTCAAATGCTTGCAGTCATGTATCTGCCAGCACAGTTAAGATGCAGAACAATCCTGTCGCCCCCAGATCCCTGGGCTGCCCCTCTGAAGTGAACCCCTCCCCCATCCTCCACTCCTGGCATCACTGACTGGCTCCCTGTCCCTCCAGTTTGCCTTTTCCCGAATGTCATGTAAATGGAATCCTGCATGCCGTGGCCTTTGGGTCTGGCTTTTCTCCCTGGCATTCGAGACCCATGCATGTGTGTGCGTGTGAGCATTGCTGAGTAGTGTTCCATTCCACAGTTTGTTTTCCAGTTGGGTTGTTTCCAGTATTTGGCAATTATAAATAAAGCTTTTGTAAGCATTCAGGTACAGGTTTTTCAGGTGAACTAAATTTTCA
Source organism: Galeopterus variegatus (assembly GCF_000696425.1). NCBI lineage: Eukaryota > Metazoa > Chordata > Mammalia > Dermoptera > Cynocephalidae > Galeopterus > Galeopterus variegatus. Next base: position 67,832 of record NW_007735918.1, read on the forward strand.
TTTTTCTTGGTTGAAACATAGGATCGGGATTGCTGAGTTATATGGTAAATGTACATAAATAAACTTTATAAGGTGAATGTAGTAAATAAACTTTATGAGAAACTACTGACCTGTTCTCTGAAGCAACTGTGTTGTTTCGCATTCCCGGCAGCACTGTACGAGGGTCCCCACCGATTCCCACTCCTGTCGGCACTTGGTATTGTCAGTGTTTTCATGTTAGCCTTTGCAATGGACGTGTTGCGGTCTTAATCTGCACTTCCCGAACGGCTAATGATGTGGAACAGCTTTCTGCTTGCCATTTGTAAATCCTCTTTAGTGAGGTGTCTGTTCAAGGTTTTGCCCATTTTATTGAGCTGATTGTTTTCTTACTGTTGAGTTCTGTAAGTTCTTTGTACATTCTAAATATAAGTACTTTATCAGATATGTGATTTGCAAATATTTTCTCTGAGTTGGTGGTTTGTCCTCTCATTCTCTTAAGATAGTGAGATGACCTCAAAATGAATTGTTGGAGGTCCTTGGTGGAAATATACAGTGACCACCCCAATGTGAATGAACAGAGGCTGTTCGTTCAGAGCTCGCTGTGGCACAGGGGTCAGCTGTCGTGTCTTACACTGGCAGGACTCAAAGGCAGGCAGAGGAGCGGGAATGCGAGGAAGGGAAGTTCTGGGCATGCCCTGATTGCAGGTCCTGTGGGAAGCTGGGGTGGGAGCGCTAACCAGAAGCCAAGCGTCCTATGGGATTGGCTGGGGGAGCATATCTGGCTTTCCCTGTTGGTTCTGAGTTGGAAGCTGATGGGGATGCGGAGGCAAACATGGGGTCAGCTGGCAGTTATTGATCAAGTCCTGATCATTCTGGGCTGGTTGCTGCAGAGGCTGTGAGTTCCATTGTCACATATGGGCTGGCCATTGGCTGTCTGTATATCCTGTCTCTTATCTTATTAAAGAAAGCCAGTATGTATTCATATATTCTGTTGCTGGTCCTGGAATCAGCCCAAAGCTCTCTGGGTAGGCCAGAGTTAGGGAGATGGTCAGAGAAACCTCATGGCAGGTCTGGGCCGGGCAGAGCTGGGCTGAGTTGGTCTGGGCCAGGCCAGACTTCTCTACGGAATATTTGCAACTGGTTATGGGTGGAAAGGCCCAGAGAGATTCAGACAGGTTCAAGGACCATGGAGGTTCTGGTCTCTGTCAATACTTCAGTGGCAAGAGCATCTGCTGCTGGCTCTGGGGGAGCTGGCGAGTGCTGGCCTGTGAACTGGTCCCCAGGTCCCAGTGCAGGGCTGGATGGAGTATGGTTCAGAGGAGCCCCAGGCTTGGCAGATGGGCGGCAGGAGTACTTTCCTTTTTCTTCTCTGTGGCCCAAGCTAGGTGGGGGGAGGTTACTACATCCACTGACCTTGTTTCCTGTGCAGCTGCTACAAGTTCTGCCTGACACTGGCCAGGGTGAGCTCCAGGTTTGCCTGAGCCCAGGGTGGGAGAGAAGCCTGCAGGGGAGCACGATGCCCTCAGACCCAGTTGTCTGGAGGAATGAGGTGGCAATGACAGTGCTGTGCTGATAGGGCCGTGGTCATCCAGCACCTCATGAATGCTGGGTGCTTGCTGCCATACAGCAAGATGACCTGTCACCTTTGTGCACTGGGCTGAGACTGCCTGTGACTGGAGTCACTCAGTGTTTGGCCGAGGGCAGCAGGCTTTGGCAGCTGGCAATCAATATTGCAGAAGTGACTGCCTTTTTGCATTTGAAACGACATCCTTCAGTGGCAGGGACTTGCCGTGTTGGTGTGGATCTGCACAAATGGAGGCCGAGCAGCCACCGGCAGAAGGCCAGTGAGGGAGAGTGGCTTTCAGAAGGAGCCACTACCCAGGCCACCAGGGCCAACCCTGGGCTCTAGGGCTGAGCTCAAGGCCCTGTCCAGGGCATCTTCACTTCTTCTGTCCCCCACAGGGTCATTACGGCCACCCCTGCATTTCTGCCATGTATCACACCTCCAGGGAGTATCTGGGGCATTTGGGGCATTGTCCTGTCAGTGAAGTGAATGGGAGTCTGGCTGCCCATGTGATTTTAGAGAAACGCTTCTTTAGCTTACGCCTTTGATACCCTCCAAATATAAATTCATCTGGGATAATTACACTAAGCTCTTTACACCATAGTACCAATGAGCTCCAAGGCTCTTCCCCAGGTCATGGAGGCCGTGGAGGAAAGGGGTGGTCATGGCGGAGGTAGAGTGAGGCTGGCGAGGCTGGGGACCTCTGAGAAGGCTTTCCCTGGCCTCAGGGATCAGTCAGTGTCCTGGTGGGACAATTCGCCAGCCGGAGAGGACGTGGAGGAAAGGGGTGGTCATGGCGGAGGTAGAGTGAGGCTGGCGAGGCTGGGGACCTCTGACAAGGCTTTCCCTGGCCTCAGGGATCAGTCAGTGTCCTGGTGGGACAATTGGCCAGCCGGAGAGGATCAGAAGGAGATGCTTAAGATGTTTGGGACTGTGAGTGATCTTGGACAAAAGGAACCTTCAC
>NW_007735918.1:71224-71460 GCF_000696425.1 Galeopterus variegatus
TGGATGCTCTCGGAGGCCAGTGTGAGCGTGAGGGCTGTAGGGGCAGGTGCAACCTTTGCACCGATGAACAAGTGTAGACACATCCCAAGCTCCGTTTTCAGCTCCACAAAATGCACATAAACCAAAGCCGTATGTTCCATGAACTATGAGAAAAACGACACATATTTGAGAAGTAGGGATGTGACCCCAGAAGATTCTATTGCTTAAAAACAAAAGTGCCTTCCTTATTCTTAGGG
>NW_007735919.1:0-362 GCF_000696425.1 Galeopterus variegatus
GAAATGGATTTACAATTACGCATTGGAGAAAGGGACCCAGGGTGCCCCCAGGAATCCAGATCAGAGACAGTCTGGGCTGTCCTGGTCACACCACTTATAGGCACTGAGTACACACCAACAAAACACAGTTCACCTGGGAAAAGGTGACTAGACTGGTGAAGTTTCTGGAAGCTTATAAGTGCACTGAGGAGTCATGGAGGGATCGAGAGGTATTTAGCCTAAAAAAGAGAAGTCTGAGGGAATGGTTTTCAAACTGCATTGATAATTTCACAGGGCTGCCCAAGGGGCTGCCAAAAATGAGGAGCAGAGAGGGAGTGGTGGAACAATAGGCCACTAACCTAGCTTTAAAAGGAGTACTTCTG
>NW_007735919.1:2216-3101 GCF_000696425.1 Galeopterus variegatus
TGCTCGGTCTCCTTCACGCCCCCTCCCCTGCCCCAGGCCCGGCCCTGCCCACTAGCTGATGCTTGGCTCTTCTGATACGTCTTCATGTGCTTGTCCAGATTGGTGCCTATAAGTGGGTACTTAACAAATGGCCAGACTCAACCAGGAGATTTTGATTAATATTATATCTTCCTCTCCTTCTCTGATGTCAACTCCATGAGAGAGGTGTTTTGATCACAGGTGCAGCCCAAGTGCCTAAAACAGTGCCTGGCACATAGTAGGTACTTAGGAGGTATTAGTTGTTGATTTTGTTTAGTTCCTTGGTGATGATCTTTTCTGATTTGGCCTTTTATGCCATTAACCAAACTATACAACTAACATTACCTTATTGTGTATCTGCCTTAAAAACCTCAGCTCCCTGGGGGCAGAGCATGGACATCCACCTGTTGCTTGGAGTGTCAGCAAGGTAGGGGAAGGAGAAGGTGACTAAACTGGACACCTTCCAAGCCTCTTTACAATTTATCAGAGTCAGAATCCCTATGAAGATGTCTGTACACTCTTGATTCAGAAAGAAAATCAACTTCCTAGGTCAATTTTTCATGCCTTCGATTGACTTCAATAATTATCAGTGCCGCATCCACCTGCTGCCCCTTCTGGGCATCCTTGTGCTAGTAACCAGATAGCTCTTGGACTACCATGGTTCTCAACCCATCACTCTGACCTCCTGGCCACAGTTGACTGGACTAGGGGAGGCACATGATCTAAGGAGGTCCACTGATAGTCTGGCCAGCGACCCATGACTATGTGTCCAATGTGCTAAGTTGGGCTGGTTCAATCACATTCTTCTTCAGCAACATGAACTAAGACACACTGAAAAGAAGGAGTAGATAACAGAGAAACCTGGCA
>NW_007735919.1:3510-4455 GCF_000696425.1 Galeopterus variegatus
GAGCCATTTGGAAGAGAGAAACAGACACACCAAGAGGAGCCTGGTCAGGCCAAGAGCCACCGGGTCTCCTGCTGAGGGTCCTGAAGCCCCCTGACCAGAGCTGCCTCCATGTCCTGCTCTTCCTGGTGAGTGGGCTTCTGAGCACAGGTCTCCTCACACATCTGATTATTTGAGGTGCACTGTTAATCCTTGCCACCAAAACAGCCTAATTAAAGCATGTTCTGATTGGGGGAATGCATATTTCTTGCTGTTGCTTTACAAATGACCATAACCTTAGTGACCTAAAACAACACACATTTATGATCTTACAGATCTGGGGGTCAGAATACTGAAACGGGTCTCACTGGGCTAAAATCAAGATGTCAAAAGTGCCGCATTTCTTCTGGAAGCTCTAGAAAAGAATTCGTTTCCTTGCCTTTTCCAGTTTCTAGAGGGTGCCTGTATTTCTTGGCTCGAAGACCCCAGCCATAGCTGTGACCTCTGCTTCCATCATCTTTTCTCCTCTGACTCTCCTGCTTTCTTCTCTCCCTTATAAGGACCCTTGTGATTACATTGGGCCCATCCAGGTCATCCGGGATAATCTCCCCATGTCACGGTCTTTGACCTACATCACATCTGCAAAATTCCTTTTGCCATGTCAGGTAACACACTCACAGGTTCAGGGGAATAAGACATGGGCATCTACAGGAGCCATTATTCTGACTACCACAGGGAACAAGGAATAATCCCCTAATGACAGCAAAGTAGACTGAGCCCTCACAGACACCCACAAAATCACACGTGAACTAGCAGAGGGCTGCTTACATTTTAAATGCTTTAAATGGAAGGACTCAAAATGGCAGCCAGGCCTCTCATCAGCATCTGGTCAAGAGGAAATCCTCCTCCATTGGCTTCCAGATCTTCCATAAGCACATGGGGTCCTAGGAATATGTGTTACAGGACACA
>NW_007735919.1:5279-17394 GCF_000696425.1 Galeopterus variegatus
CATTGGCTTCCAGATCTTCCATAAGCACATGGGGTCCTAGGAATATGTGTTACAGGACACACTCAGCTCCTGGGTGAGCTCACCAAAATTTGTTACAGGGCACCGGCCCCACGACTAAAACAAACCACTCAAAAGTCAAATGTTTGGTGAAAATGGAATTTTATTTAGGGATACCAGTGACCTGAGGAGTGATGTTAGCCTAACCCAGCTCCCCGGTAAACCTGAAGGAAAATGGCCAGGCCAAAGCCATTTCAAAGGCTCAGATTTACTGAGAGGTTTTTAAAGAGGGGACTGAGGGAATGGAACATGAGAAATGAAAAGTAGGAAGGACGGGGACATGAGCAGCAAGGGCTTCATGCAAGGTCTCAGGAGCGAAGTCTCATGAAGACTCCATCTGGTTTCTGATCTTGTCCTGGCTGATATCATGATCCCACTGGAGGGGTGAAATCAGCACAGCTTTGTTGATATCTTCCTTGGTTTCCCAGGGTCTGCAAGTTTGTGGCTTCAGGCTGGTTGGAAAGCCACTTCACATTCATGTAAATCATGTCATTTTGCCCCACAACTAAGTTTCAAAATATCAAATACCATGGGAAAAGAGGGAACTCAGAGAAATACATGCCAAGAAAAAAACTGTGCCCTTTTAAAATTTGCCTACAGCCCATGCAGTTTTAGGTCCCAGCATGGCTTCAGTCCTGTTCACTCTAACATATGGGCTTAATTTAAAATGCAAGGTGAGAGTCCTACCCTGTTGTCACAAAGTCTTATGAGCATTGCAATGATTAAGCAAGCAGTCTAGCAAGAGCGAGGCAGACCAAAGCTGTGGAAGAGATTGGAACAGACCCACCTTTGATTATGGTCCTTCCTCATTACAGAAATTTATTTAGCTATATTTCACTCAGAAGATCCTGTTGACAGCCTGGATGCACACCACTGGGTAATTACAGGGCTCTAAGAAATGACGTGATGGGAAGAGAGGAGCATAAATGATCAGAAAATAATGCCTGGTAACAGCTTTGACAGCACGGACCTGCACTGTTGTGCTTCTGCACGATGAGAGAAGAAACAGAAGGGAAGGAGCCCCTGTTCCTTCACACGTTTCCTTTCAAGCCCTTGTTCAGGCTTTCTATAAGTTGTGGAAGCAATCTCAGGTACCTTCTTTAGAGATAAGCTGGAAAGCAGCCCTAGAGGCCTGGGGTTTCATGCAAACCAGGAGTTGGTTAAGTGAAAGAAGCAGAAATGCTTACCAAAAAAAAAAAAAAAAAAAGAAAACCCTTTGTTGGATTTAGTTTTTCAAAAAACATATAAACTCTGTTACAACCGAATGTCTGTGTCTCCCCAAAATGCATATGTTGAAACCCTACCCTCCAGTGGGATGGTATTAGAAGGTGGGGCCTTTGGGAGGTGATGAGGAGTAGATGGGGCCATAAGGGTGGAGCTCTCATGAATGGAATTAGTGCCCTTAGAAAGTCACAAGAGGGCTGGCTGGTTAGCTCAGTTGGTTAGAGCACAGCCTTACAACACCAAGGTCACAGGTTCTGATCCCTGTACTGGCCAGCCACCAAAAATAGATTGGATAGATAGATAGATAGATAGATAGATGGATAGAAAGAAAAGTCACAAGAGTGCTTTCTTCACATCTCTGCTCCCCACCATGGGAGGATACAATGAGAAGGCAGCTGTCTGCAACCCAGAAAAGAGCCCTCACCAGAACCCAACCATTCTGGCACCCTGATCTCGGACTTCCAGCCTTCAGAACTGTGAGAAATAACTTCTTGTTGTTTATAATCCACCCAGTATGTGGTATTTTGTTATAGCAGCCCAAACTAAGTCAAACCCCAAACTCCAAGCACAGCATCTTCATAAGTCAGTAATTGATTATTCAAGTGCACCCAGGGGCGGTCAGATGCCTACCCCTTCCCCCCAATTCCTGGGTTATAGAAACATCAAATAGATTCTGCTGCAGGGATTGCAGTCAGGTTTGTAAAACAATTAAATTGGCACGATTTAAACATGTTTATTCTTTTCAATTTGATACTGAGTAATGTTTCACACATGGCCAGAGGGCTGTAGGGCTTCCTGTAACACTTTCAGTCTCAAAGGGATCTACATTTGGCTAAGAACAAATCACTTAAAGACGCAGAATTTTTAGACTGAGTTATGAGGTCAGGGTTCATTGAGTTTTGTTATTTTGACATTTGTAGGTTACCGGGACCTAAATGCTAATACTGAACCAATCAAAACTAGGAAAGCAACTTACATCTTTAAGTTCATTTATTGGACTACCAATAATCTACAGAGGCCAAATGCAAAGTCTGTGGGTGGGAGGCAGACTGCACCATTTACTTCTGTTTTGAATTTCTTTATGAGCTCTCTGCTGCCCCGGTGTTCCTCACATGAGTCTGTCTGTTTTCCCATTACAATTTGTTAGGATTATGGGAAAAAAGAGAAAGCATGTTGCGTAACAAATGAGATTAGGAAGAAAGGGTGTGGGGGAGTGAAAGGAAATCACTTCTTACCTGTTGAAATAACCTAAGACAATTTGTGATATAAAGGAAAGCTTGTACAATTTACCAGAGCCAAGAGCTGGGCTAATTTCATTTTAGCATGTGGTTTTCATGGACCCTGAAAAATGAAATCGAAGGAGAGTAAGCACACTGTCTGTTCCGAGGTGGATTTATTCTGACAAGCAAGCCTTACTAAAGAGGAATGAATACATATAGTACAACCCCTAAAGGGAAGCACAGTAGAAAGAAGAGTCTATAATGAGCAACCAGATAGAAATAGCGATGCTAAGGAGCAGAGAGGCTTAGAAAGCCTGGAAGAAGACACACTTGTGCTCTGATATGATTTCAAATTTTGTATCTTTAGCAAAAAGCCAGAGACAGAGCCCTTATGAGCCCAGACAGAGAATAATGAATTGGCCTCTAGAAAACCAAAGTAGGACTATTTGGGGGCTAGAAGTATCCTAAATACTCTACCACAGTAACATTAAAGATTATAGAGAAGAAAAAGAATTTCCTGTCTGCTATAGCAGACAGAAAAATGCCCCCACTCCTCCAAAAAAAGATTTCCACATTTGATTCCCCAGAACCTAAGAATATGTTAGGTTATTCAGCAAAGGGGAATTAAGGTCACAGATGGAATTAAGATTGCTAATCAGGTGACCATGAGAAGGGGAGATTGTCCTGGATTACCTAGGTGGGCCCAAGGTAATCACAAGAGTTCTTAAAAATGCAAGAGGGAAGCAGAAGTCAGAGTGATGTGATGTAATAGTAAGTACCCTTGCTGACTTTGAAGATGGATGGAGGGGCCATGAGCTGAGGAATGCAGGCAGCCTCTAGAAACTGGAAAAGGCAAGGAAACAAATTCTTTTCTAGAGATTCCAGAAGAAATGCAGCACTTTTGACATCTTGATTATAGCCCAGTGAGACCCATTTCAGAATTCTGACCCCCAGATCTGTAAGATCATAAATGTGTGTTGTTTTAGGTTACTAAGGTTATGGTCATTTGTAAAGCAACAGCAAGAAATATGCATTCCCCCAATCAGAACATGCTTTAATTAGGCTGTTTTGGTGGCACCTCAAATAATCAGATGTTTGAAGAGACCTGTGCTCAGAAGCCCACTCACCAGGAAGAACAGGACATGGAGGCAGCTCTGGTCAGGGGGCTCCAGGACCCTCAGCAGGAGACCCAGTGGCTCTTGGCCTGACCAGGCTCCTCTTGGTGTGTCTGTTTCTCTCTTCCAAATGGCTCATTTGTTTCATCTTCTCTGGGTTCTATGCTTTATTCGTGGTCTCTTTCTTTTCAGCTCCTGCTTCCTCATAACTTTGCCCTGAAAATGGTGCATCATGGTCTCTTCTCAACCCCAGAACATTCCTTCAGTGCCAGGTTTCTCTGTTATCTACTCCTTCTTTTCAGTGTGTCTTAGTTCATGTTGCTGAAGAAGAATGTGATTGAACCAGCCCAACTTAGCACATTGGACACATAGTCATGGGTCGCTGGCCAGACTATCAGTGGACCTCCTTAGATCATGTGCCTCCCCTAGTCCAGTCAACTGTGGCCAGGAGGTCAGAGTGATGGGTTGAGAACCATGGTAGTCCAAGAGCTATCTGGTTACTAGCACAAGGATGCCCAGAAGGGGCAGCAGGTGGATGCGGCACTGATAATTATTGAAGTCAATCGAAGGCATGAAAAATTGACCTAGGAAGTTGATTTTCTTTCTGAATCAAGAGTGTACAGACATCTTCATAGGGATTCTGACTCTGATAAATTGTAAAGAGGCTTGGAAGGTGTCCAGTTTAGTCACCTTCTCCTTCCCCTACCTTGCTGACACTCCAAGCAACAGGTGGATGTCCATGCTCTGCCCCCAGGGAGCTGAGGTTTTTAAGGCAGATACACAATAAGGTAATGTTAGTTGTATAGTTTGGTTAATGGCATAAAAGGCCAAATCAGAAAAGATCATCACCAAGGAACTAAACAAAATCAACAACTAATACCTCCTAAGTACCTACTATGTGCCAGGCACTGTTTTAGGCACTTGGGCTGCACCTGTGATCAAAACACCTCTCTCATGGAGTTGACATCAGAGAAGGAGAGGAAGATATAATATTAATCAAAATCTCCTGGTTGAGTCTGGCCATTTGTTAAGTACCCACTTATAGGCACCAATCTGGACAAGCACATGAAGACGTATCAGAAGAGCCAAGCATCAGCTAGTGGGCAGGGCCGGGCCTGGGGCAGGGGAGGGGGCGTGAAGGAGACCGAGCACTAGTGGCTAGAGGGGCGGGTGTTGGGAGTGGGGGAGGGCCATCGAGGGCAGCATGTCACAGGCATTACGGAGAAGACCAAGATGGCAGAGGAGGGCTATGGCAAAGGGACTTGGAAGTGGGGGTGAAGGCTCTGAAATGAAATCTCTGTCTTCTGAGGACTGGCTGTAGTCCAGGGAAGCTAGTAAACCTCGGGTATGTGGGAACAAGGCAGAAAGTTGGAAACAGTTTGGGGGCTTAGTTTCTGATGGATACATCAAAAACCCAACGTAGGGTCAGAGTGCAGTCTGCAGCAAGACCCACTGGGCAGAAGGATGTGAGCTCCGGATTTCAGGCCCTCTCAGTCCTTTCTCAGAGTCTGGAGGTGGGCAGAACTTGGAGATGTACTAACCAGGTTTGTGGACTTGCATGGTTCCGGCTGCGCCAGCTGGACTATGCAGGGCCTGTACCGGACCGGACCGGCAATGGGATCGCAACCCTCGGTGTTGTGCCCACACCTCGCTCAGCCAGTGAGCGGCTGGTCTGTATGTGGGATCCGAACCCTCAGCGGGAGCGTGCCACCGCGCTCCCAAGCAGCGCACTGTAGCAGTGCGCCACCGGGCCGGCCCCAAAATGCTTTTCTTAATGATGACATCTAATATTGTTGATGGCTTAGGGAAGTATATACTTTCTATTGAAATGGTAAATGGACACAACCTTTCTGAAGGACAATTTAGTCACACATATTATGGAGAAGATCCCTGCTGGCTGGATCAGAGATTAGAATATCCCAGGCAACCGCCTTCTCCTGCACAGCTATTCAAATTCACTAATTTGCTGGGGGGCTAGAAAGCTGTCTTGAACTATCCAGGACTATGTCTTCATCTGAAATTCAGATATGTTTGGTAAACTTAGATGGGCCACTTGAAGTTAAGTTCTAGGAGGAAACAAGGTGTCCTTGGGAGGAAACCTTCCATGGGGAAGAAGAGGCAGACAGCCCATCAGGCAACAGGGTCTCCAAATGGAGGCACAATTGTTCCAAGCACATTAGCACATGCACAAGCACATGTGCCTGCCCAGATCCAGCCACCTGGATGTTCTAGGGAGGAAGAAGGTACATTTGAAATCAGAGATCCATTAGTATAAAAGGCATGACACCTCACAGTCCAGGCATCTGAGTTAGGGGTCCTTCCACACCTGTAGAATAGAGCGGAGGGAAGGTGGGTACCCGCAGTCAGAGCAGCTCAAGTGCACATTAGCAGTGAGGGAACCCATGTGTTTTGAGGCAGATCCAACCCATGTGAGGTACCCTCTAAGCTCCCCCTGACGTGCTAGAGAGGAAAAGGAAGCTATAAGGGGGCTTAAGTAACTGCAGCTACTCAGGTAAACAGAGGGGCCCTCAGGCTAGTAAAAGCTGAGTCTTTCACTGAGACTCCCCTTGTGTCCATGGGCTAGAAAGACGTGAGAGACAGTCACTACATCAGCAGACCTAAATCTGTGCTATTTAACCCAGTAATTCTGCTTCTAGAAACTTATCCTAAGAAAATAATCAAGATTCACTCAAAGATCTTCATACAAGAATATTCATCATAGTATTTTCATCATAGCAAAATAATGAACAACAAAAATGTTTAAGAATTGGGAAAGGGACAAGTAATTTTTGGTATCCTCATTTAAAAACATTTCTAAAAAGTATTGAACAATGTGGAAAAATGTTGAAAATTAACTATGAGAAAAACTTAGAACTCAATGCGTGTTATAATCCTAATTTTGTTTTTTAAAAAAGAAAAAAAACAGAAGAGAGACTGGAAGGTTATGCACCCAAATTTTTCATAGTAATTTACTCAGGGTACAGGATTTTACTTTTTATTCTTTTAGGGGAGGATTTTTCATTTTTTATGTTTTTTTGTTTTTTTTTTTTAAATTTCTGAAAAAACCTTTATTTCAGATTTAATAGAATTCCATGTTTAGTGAATCATAAGAAAAAGCATTTGCATAGTACTCGCTATGGACAGGCACCATTCTAATGCTTAACTTTACAAAGTTAATACATGTAATCTGCAAAGGAGGCCACGAGGGAAAAGCTATTATTACTCCCATTTTGCAGGTGGGGAAATTAAATCATTTTTTATGTTTTATAATTGTTTTACACCATTAGTGTGAAATACTTTTTTTAACCACTGACAAGTTACGAGAACTCTATGCTAATGAATTTAAGAACTCCTATTCAAAACCTGCTATTTCAAAGCTTATCATTTTAAGAGAAAGGAAAAGAATAGAACAAATAGCTACGAGGGTCATGTCTAGACCAAGAGCAGACTTGCCACCAACCTCTCTCCTGTTCATCAGTCTCCAAGACAATACATGAGATGATTGCATTCTGAAGCAGGCTATTTAAATGCTATATTTCTTTGTAAGCACTTAATACATTTCTCTACGATTAGTTTCATGCTGAATGTCTTCACTTGTTGCAAAATTGTCCTTTTTGGTTTGAATGTAAAATTGAAATATTCTTTTCTAATCTTTCATTTGTCTTCATTCATGTAAATAGAGGGTTTAAGTATACCTTTTTTCACTTAATGAAGCAGAAACTATATTTTAGGAAAAAAAATTAACCACATAAAAATATTAGGAAAGTGTTTATTTTTTGTACCTTCCACCCCACCTCACAAGAAGAAAAACAAAATATTTAGGTATAACTTAGGTGTGGTGTAGCAGGGAAGAGGAGCACTGTCTGAACTTTGTACTGAGTACCTCTGAGTGCTCGGCTCCTCTAGGGAGCAGGCCTGGCAGTTTCTGGGGGGTGGCAGCCCAGACAGTATGGGGTTGAGTGCTGCAGAGAGTGCCCCATTCCCTCCTTTCTGCCGAGACCACCTTCCACTGAGCTAAGCCCATGTCCCTGCAGCGGAAGTAATTGAAGCACGCCATGCTTCGGAGCTTGCAAATGTCCTTTAGCCCTACTGTCTGTGAGTAAGACATTCAAGCCCAGAAGCCTTCTCCATTCCCTTGTCTTTCCTGGACATCAACACCCAGCGTGGATTCCTGGTGGCACCAACAGAGCTCGGTCCTCTTGGAACCAGGAACCTGTTGAGAAACACAAGTAACTTAGGGCAAACTGACAGTTCCTCTGAGACCTTGAACTGAATTCTCACTGTTTCATCTCTTGTCTCAGCCCATATTTGTCATCTCCCCCTCCTCCTCTTTGCCTACTGTCCTATGACATTCTCTTGCTTTCTTCTGGCCTTCCACACTGTCCAACTGCCAAGCCATTTCCCCCTCCACCTCCTTCCCACTGCCTGAGAGCTCACATGTCCACACAGGGACTCCAAGTCCTTCCAGTACCTCCGATTTCTACCCGCACCCAGGCAGCCCAGGCACAAGGGTTGGGACCTCAGCTGCAGGCCAGGACAATGTCGTTCTGTCCCAACTCTCTACAGAGCCAAGCAGAGCCCCAGAGACTCCAGATGCACAACTATCAGGTGGAAGGCTAATCACATTATTTAACTACAAGCGCAGTTCCTCAAGGCCCCTGGAGCTGATGTTTATCTGTAATGCTTTGATCATTCTTTTGGTTAAGTAAATTGGGAAAGAAAGTTGCTTGATCAAAGTCCTCCATGGTAGTCACTGTGTAACCTCCACTTAGGGGATAGCACTTGTCTGTGACCTGTCAGGCTCCCTGCTCTCACATACCTGAAACCCCCTCCTGCAACCCACTCCTGCCTGGCCTGGAACTCTGCCCTGGATCCCACTCTTTCCAGCTGTGCTGCTGACCCTCTGCCGCATTCTTGCTAGCCACCTCCCACCCCCCGCCTCCTTTATGATGCTTCTGGCTCCCTAAACCCCAACCCCTGGATTTCATGGCTTTGCTACAAATGGGCTGAGCACCCAGAACCTCAGCTTGGCAGCTGCCTGACTTCAAGTATCATCTACAGTCTCAGGTGTTGTCCTCAGGCCAAACCCAGTGAATTCAAACTCTGGGGTTGTTATAACCCCTGGAATCTACCTTTGACACAAGCTTGAGATACCTTCCCTCAAGAAAGAAAGTTCAGTAGCTGGGTTGGTTTGTCCAACCTCTCCCTGCCCCTGCCTCTTACCCTGCCCCAGTTCTCCCGCAGCACATTTGATGGGGTATAAGGCAAGCAGAGGGAGCAACTCTGGAACAGAAACATCTGGATTCCAACTGCAGTACTTGCTACTTACAAGCAGTACAACGTCAGACAGGTGCTCAATCCCTCTCTCATCCTTACCTACTTCATCTAAGAAATGGGAATCACACCTGTTTTAGAAGGTTGTCAGGATTGAGTAATGTGCACAAATATGATGTTTGGCACATAGAAGACCGTCAAAAAAAGAATAGTGGTCATCACCATTATTACTCGGTCAGAGTATATCCTTTTCTAGCTTTTCCCAGAAGTTCTGGAAACTCTAGTCATATGTCCACATGCCTGTCAGATGCAAGAAATTGGTCATAACCATGGCACACCCCTGTGCATTATTGTAAGACTGGTAACTTGTGGGTCAGTTTCCAGGACAAGCTCAGGCTCTAGGCCTGCCTGCGGTCCATGCCTGCAACTTAGTCTGAACTTCTGCTTATCACGTACCCCCCGATGCCTGCCTTTAACAACATACACTCATCCAGTGCTATGATGGAGCTGGTTTGTGCTGGCTCACGAGAGCCAGCTGTTAAATTTTCAGGAATTTTTCTAGTCAATTAAAATCAGCCGGGGCAGGAGTATTTACAACATGGAACTCAGTGGCCATTACAAATAAATCAGGGCTTTTACCAACCCTCCTGCAGGGAGCTGATTTATGAGCTCACCACTGTACCCACCCCACCTCCCTTCCTCCTGGACAGATTTGTCTGTGCCCTGCCATCCATACCATGATCCTCCCACCAGCCCATTGCCTGTCACTGAGCCCTCTCCTGAGTGAGTCCTGCCTTAGGACACCAGACTCCTGGTGCTTGTTCCCCAGAGTGGCAGGGACAGGACCCCAGACCTGGCAGCATCCACTAGAATAACACAAGCCCTGGACATCCCAAGGAGATTCAATGCTTAGTTTACTATCAGGTTCCCACATATCTGAGACAGTGCCTGTCAAAATAAAGGCAATAGACCGTTTCGCACATTAATTATCTCAGACCGCAAACCTAATGGGAATGTTTCAGAGGTTCTCCTATGGAATAAACAAGCCCTGTCAGTGTTCTATATAGAAGATTCTGGAAAGACATGAGTGTAAGTGACAAACTCCCAGTTATATTTTAATTGAGATGATGCCATGGGACAGAATGAATTCCATCCACGGCTTTCCTTGGGCTTCTCTGTGACCTTTCCCCCCATTTCTTGACAGATTCATCTTGCTGAACATCTTGTGGAGAATATAAAAAAATCTCTGTTCTTCTGTCATCCTGAAGTTTGAATCTCATGAATTTATTTTCCTTAAAATAACAGTTGCTGCATATTCTGATCAGTTTTTGCTTCAATTATATTTGGTCTAAACCCTCCTCTTCTAAATAGTTTCACTTTTTTTTTTCTCTCCTTCCTAGACTTCTCCACAGTTTTAGTTCATCGGTGGAAGATTATTGCTTTAACCTTAAGTTAACCAGAGCCAGGGAAATTCCAAAGGGCTCAGAGATCCTTTCCATGGCTATAAATTATACTTTATTTTTGACATCATCTCTAATACTTTTAAGCTAAGGCAGGTAGTTTAGGAAGGTCCTACAAGATAGTCACAGATTCATGACACTTTGGGACAAACAATTCCTGTCCATCCACATGTTAATTCAGTTCACCCACATTTATGTAGCTTATCAAGAACTAAGTCCTTAGATATGCTCTTCAGGCCCCTCCCCTCAAGGAATTTATCTAGTAAGGGAGATAAACAGGCAAGCAAATAAACACAATAGGACCTGATATATGCAGTAATACAGGCGTGAGCAAAGTACAGAGAGAAAGTCGTACACAGGGAGTGACTAAGTCAGTTGGGCAATATACAGTCGGCCCTCTGTATCCACGGGTTCTGCATCCCCAGAATGAACCAATAATGAATCGAAAATATTTGGGAAAAAAATAACCATGCAACAATAAAAAATAAAATTAATATAAATTTAAAACAGTATAAAAAGTATTTACATAGCATTTACATTGTATTAGGTATTATAAGTAATCTAGATAGGTTATATGCAAATACTACACCATTCTATAGAAATGACTTGTGCATGCACGGATTTTGGTATCCACTGGGGTCCTGGACCCAATCCTCCATGGGTACCGAGAGAGGACTGTATTAGTTTCCTATTGTTGCTGTAACAAATTACAACAAACAGTGGCTTAAACAACATGAATTTATTCGCGTACAGTTCAAGAGGTCAGAAGTCCAAAGTGAGTCATACAGAGCTAAAATAAAACATTGGCACGGAGCTAAAATAAAACATTGGAAGGGCTGGTTCCTGCTGAGGATTCAGGGGCAGAGTGCACTCCTTGGCCCTCCCACCTTCGAGCAGCTGCCTGTGTTGCTGGCCTGTGGCCCCTCGCTCCAGTCTCTGGCTCCAGCCTCTCCCTGCCTTCTCCTCCTCTCATCTCCAGCTGTGTCTCATAAGCAGCCTCGTGATTGCACTGCGCCCACCCAGATGATGCAGGATAACCTCCCCATCTCAAGATCCTTGACTTAATTGCATATACAAAGTCTCTTTTACCATGTTGGAGCAAGGGGGTTCAGTGAAACTTCCTCCCAATCAAAGGATGGTGGGGCTATTTGCTGTGTCCTGATAGAAATGACTTGTGCATGCACGGATTTTGGTATCCACTGGGGTCCTGGACCCAATCCTCCACGGGTACTGAGAGATGACTGTATTAGTTTCCTATTGTTGCTGTAACAAATTACAACAAACAGTGGCTTAAACAACATGAATTTATTCGCATACAGTTCAAGAGGTCAGAAGTCCAAAGTGAGTTGTATGGAGCTAAAATAAAACATTGGAAGGGCTGGTTCCTGCTGAGGATTCAGGGGCAGAGTGCACTCCTTGGCCCTCCCACCTTCGAGCAGCTGCCTGTGTTCCTGGCCTGTGGCCCCTCGCTCCAGTCTCTGGCTCCAGCCTCTCCCTGCCTTCTCCTCCTCTCGTCTCCAGCTGTGTCTCATAAGCAGCCTCGTGATTGCACTGCGCCCACCCAGATGATGCAGGATAATCTCCCCATCTCAAGATCCTTGACTTAATTGCATATACAAAGTCTCTTTTACCATATTGGAGCAAGGGGGTTCAGTGAAACTTCCTCCCACTCAGAGGATGGTGGAGCTATTTGCTGTGTCCTGCCTAGTTCCTTCTGCTTGCAAATCTGACCTGCCAAAGATGCCAACCTCCAGCTGCTGCTGCC
>NW_007735919.1:17417-19068 GCF_000696425.1 Galeopterus variegatus
CTAGTTCCTTCTGCTTGCAAATCTGACCTGCCAAAGATGCCAACCTCCAGCTGCTGCTGCCCATGCACTGCTCTCTTTACCTCTGCAGGTGGTCTTGGCCTCCAGCTCTTCCAGGACCATGGGGGCCTGTTAGGCTGAAGCTGCCAAGTGGTCTCCAAAAATTGCCTGGCAATCTACCTTAGAAGTGGGCTGCCAACCACCACCTTCTCAGGTAACAATTGAAGTACAAAGAATTTCCCAATTTTACATTGTAAAATAATAATTTTAAAAATAGCTACTGTTATTAGCACTTATGTGTAATGAATGATGCTAAGTGGTTTATAGTAATTGCCATTTAGTCCTTAAAAATAACCTCTATGGTAAATACTATCTTTAGTCCCATATTCAGGATGAGGAAACTGAGGCTGAGTAGGGTAATAAACTTGTTCAGTGCCGTTCAGGTAGCAAGAACAGTAGCTCAGGCTTAAAACCAGCTTTGTCTGGTTCTAAAGCATCTATCCTAGTGCCTATGTCAGGTGATTTCCCCTTCTAGAGGGCTATTCAGTAGATGGCTAGAGGTTATAAGAGGAAAAGATAAGAGCACAGACCTGGCATTTAGCCACATATAAACCTATAAAATTGGGTCAATTGCTTAATCCTGTGTGCCTCAGTTTCTCACTGTAAATTGGAGATAAAAATATATTACCCATTTGATAGGGTTGTAATGAGGTTATATGAGATAACATTTATAATATTATGTACCTGGCACACAGTAAGGATTTAATAAACGTTAGCTATTTTACTGTTATTTAACTGAATTAGAGTTGAAATACTGTTGAGAGTAGAGAATCGATAGACATACCCTTGTGAGGGCTGGAGTAGGGAAAGGTATTACTTGGCTCAGAAACTTCAAAGGAGGTTGGTGATAAGCAGCTTGGTGCACAATTTAGGTCCAAGTAAATGTTAACTCTGCTGCAAAGGGTATGCAAGGGTATGACCCCGGGAAAGGGACCCAAGGGTATGGCCATGGGAAAGGGACCTTTGCTAAGTATTGCCTCTCAGCTCTCCATTCTACAATTTGCTCAGTGATAGTGGGGCCAGATCTTGGCAAACTCTGTTTTTCTCTTGCCAGCTGCCTCCGTTAAGTAATCCGAGTAGCAGGCCCTGGAAGAAGACTGGAAGGCGAGGGAGGAAGAAGGGACTCGCTGCCATTCCCGTGAGTTTCACCAGAGGAATGGCCCTCCTTCCTGGCACCAAGTTCGTTCTGGTTGCAGGTGGTTTCAATCTCCAGTTTCTTCTCACTCTCCTAGAGCCTGGTTCATGAGCTCTCACGCCCTCCTCGGGACACATGTCTCTCCTGTGCAGCATCCCCTCCTCAGGGGTCTGAGTCCCAGCTCCAGGGCTCTTCGTCCAAAGTCCTGGGGTGCCAGCAGCAGTTAGACAGTGTCCTCTCCTTAAAGGTCTGTCATCCTGTGGGGCCTCCATCCAAGCTTCTAGGTTCCAATGACTCTGACCTCTCCCCTTCATTCATCCAGCCCTAGAGGTCCCCGCTGCTTCCTCCAGTGACCATCTCTGTTAATTCATTAGTGTTCCCTTTTTGCTTTTCCTGTCTGACAACAGCTGTTTAACCAATTCCCAGTAAAAATTCCCTGTTAAAGTAACTAGTGTGGAT
>NW_007735919.1:19634-21029 GCF_000696425.1 Galeopterus variegatus
ACACATACATTTGTATGTTTTATATGTGCATATTCATGGCGCCTTCCTCAGTACGTTCCTGTCCTGCATCTGCTTCACTGGCCCTCATTAATGCTCAATCCTTTCCTGATTCTAAAATATATCAGAAAGAATAAATTACAGAGTTCCAGATGCAAAATCTTTTCTCTCGTAGAAATATAAACATCTGTCCCATGCTTCTACAGTCAAGAACTTACAGGCCAACTCTTCTTCACATTAGCATTTGCGGTGGTAACATTTGTTAATGACTTACTAGCTCAAAGGGGAAATTTTAAACAATGACATGATACAAAAAAACCCTCTTTATTGAAACTTTCACTTCATTTATTCAACATCTGTAATTTTCCATTTGGTGCATGACATGCTTCTAGGTGCTTCAGAAACAAGACAGAACAAGACAGACAGTCCNATTTGGTGCATGACATGCTTCTAGGTGCTTCAGAAACAAGACAGAACAAGACAGACAGTCCCGGCCCTCATGGTGGGAAGGTCGGGGGATGAAGAATGGGGAGACGGTGAGGACACAGACCCAAGGCAGAAGAGACAGCCTGCGTGTGGGGGTGACTTCAGCCAGGTCAGAACAGAGGTCCCATGTGAGAGCTCTGGGGTTCAACCATCTTGGTTCAAATCCTGCCTCCACTGCTTACTGCCAAATGCCTTGGGAAAGTTCTTAAACTTCTCTATGCCACCTTTTTCAAAGGGTTACTGGGAAATTTAAAGGAGGAAATAAACAGTCCTTGGTACAGTGTAGACACTTGGTAAGTGCTGGTTATTAGTGCTACCAACATCACTGGAGATGTGCTTGGAGGGTTTATTTGCCCTAACACATCTTGCCCATTAACCTGCCAGGGGACCCAGAAGGGCAGAGGTCAGATCCCAGTGCAACCATTTCCCAATTGTGTCATTCTAGAAGAGTTACATAGCCTCTCTGAGCTCCCATGTCTTCACGTATAAAAGGACAACAGTGGTTCCCGCCTTCCAGAGTGGTGGCTCGCATAAATGAACCACTGCACACACAACCACTAGCACCCAGCATGTGCTTAGTAAACAGCACTCACTCCTCCAGCAAATCCTTCTGGGTACCTCCAATGTGCCAGGCTCTAAGAGGTACTTAGAGGCACTGTGGGATACAGTCGTGAACCTAATAATGTTCCTGCCCTCAAAGAATTTACCTTCTAAGGGGGAGATAGACAAGAAATTTGGGGGAAAGCCAGAGTGCACAATTACACACAAAAACATAAAGCAGGATAAAGGGGTAGAGAGTTCAAGGCAGTGGTGGTGAGTAGGGTGGTCAGGGAAGTTCTCCCTGGGGAGGTGACATCTGAGCAGAGACCTGAAAGAAGTGAAGAATAGGCTATGTAAAGATTTGGGAAAGAG
>NW_007735919.1:21149-21671 GCF_000696425.1 Galeopterus variegatus
GACATCTGAGCAGAGACCTGAAAGAAGTGAAGAATAGGCTATGTAAAGATTTGGGAAAGAGAATTCCAGTCAGAGGAGAAAACAAGAGCAAAGTCTCTGGGATGGAAATAAGAGAGGGGAATTCAAGGGGTAGAAAGAAACAATGTGGCCAGAGCAGGGTGAGCAAGTCAGAAGGAGAGGAAGGTGAAATAGAAGAGCTGGGAGGGGCCAGATCAGGTATCGTCCAATAGGTGTGGTAAGAATATTGGATTTTAGGTTCATTAATAGGGGAAGCCATTGGAGAGTTGAGGTCAAAGGAAGTGGCATAAACTGATACAGACTTCACAGAGAAAGTGCGGCTTAGCTCCAGAGACTGAGCAGGGCCCACACCAAGTTTAATAGGAAAGTAAGAAATACACACTTATAGTACACAGTGCAGGCTGGCTCAGGAGAGTAAGCAGCTACCTGCTAAAAGTAAGTTTTAACGCAAAAGTAAAGCATACACATCTCAGCCAATGAAGTGCAGGTTGGCCCCAGGAAAGT
>NW_007735919.1:21999-27042 GCF_000696425.1 Galeopterus variegatus
TAACGCAAAAGTAAAGCATACACATCTCAGCCAATGAAGTGCAGGTTGGCCCCAGGAAAGTGAGGAACAACCCCTCCTCCAGCCAGGACTCGGCTTTTATAGTTTTACTATTTAATACATATTCATGCTGTCTAATGAATATTCAACTAACGGGATGGTTCCCTGTTATGTAACACAGTCTTGCACATGCTCAGTTAGTTTTTTCTTGGAGCATGTTCTTTGGTCAAATCCTATCATGTGTATTGAAGATATTCAAGAATATTCTGTGCGCTTTAGCACCTCTAGTGGAAAGTCATTCAAAGGATAAACTCCACTTTACTGAGCGTGCTCAGCCACCAGGGTAATATGGCTCTTCTCTACTGAGCATGCCTAGCCACTGGATTTGCATAAGCCAGCCCCTTGCAGTCTCAATTTCCCAGTGTTGGTGCAACAAGTGACAGTAACTCTCCTCAAGGGGAGGCCTAGAGGAGGGGCCTGAGACCTTGGGGAGTGGATTGAAACCCAGAGGTGTGTCCTGAAACCCAAACCCATGGAAACTGAGCACCTCCTGTCTTAATTCCATCTGTTCTATACCCAACTGCCTATAAGGAAAGAGAATGGAAACAGGAAGTCCCTAAGGAGGCTGCCATATTTGAATCAAGAGGTGCTGGTGGCTTGGGCTTAAGGTGGGAGCACAGATGTGGAAGGCGAGCAGTGTTTGAATTAAGGATATGAGGCTGGCTGGTTAGCTCAGTTGGTTAGAGCACAGCCTTATAACACCAAGGTCAAGAGTTCAGATCCTTGTACCGGCCAGCTGTTTTAAGAAGAAAAAAAAAATTGAGTTAAGGATATGTTTTGAAAGTAGACCTAAAAGGATTTGCTGACGGATTGGCCAAGAGGAGTGAAAGATGTCCCCTGCAATAGAAAAAGAGTAGGAGAGGAACCTGTTGGGGTGGGGGAAGCAGTCGAAAGGAGGGTTCACACTTGGCCGAGTTAAGCAGGACACCGACCTGACACCCGAGCAGAAATGTGGAACAGGCACATCTGGTGCTTCCTTCCACCCTCTCTGCTTCCCTTCCACCATTCTTACTTATTGGAGTTAGACACTGACCTAAACAGATACATTAAATCACCATTTGGTCATTAGGTGTAAATTTAGTTAATTTATCATGGGACAGTTTGCTGAGGAATTGAGAGTTTTCATGGTGCCTCAGAGCTTCCACCTAGCCCAGGAGAGAGGTGAGGTATCCAGAATAGAAGATGAAATACAGAAAAGGGAGTGAAGTGGCACTGGAAATGATTTTCTCCCCTATGGCAGGGCTGGCCCTGTGTATGTAGCCTGTGCTGCCTTCGGATTTCACACAAGACTTATGAATCACACTGAATACCTCCTTCGGGTTATTTAGTTCTCTCTATCAATCACTAGCCAAGCCAGACACTGTCTGAATTTAAACCAGATCACAATCACTTTTTCTACTTGCCACTCGTTGAAATCCTCATCAACATCATTGTCGCTAACTGCTGGAGCCTCCATCCTTCCTTCCAGTGAGGGAGACAAAGAAACGCCCATGTCTTGAAAATAACCTTTCCAATTACCTTTCTTCTCTCTGCTGATGAGTCTGACAGAGTCGTGAACCCCATCCCTGCATCTCGTAAGCGGTCTCTGCAGAGCAGGAGGCACACAGGAGCTCAACTCCTCGCCAGCTTAGGTCCCCGCTCACTGCTAAGCACCGCTTCTCGGTGTCCTTCATCATCTATAATTGCATCTTGCATTGCCGACTTTTTCTGCTCCAGGAGCTCTGAGTATTAACCATTTCCAAGTCACTTTGGCTAAATGCTGACTGCTTTATCTTTTGCTCTGTTGCTGGCACAGGGATGCAGGAGGTTGCAGGCAGGCAGGCAGGCAAATGGCTTCTTCCTCTATGTCAACCTTCCTGAAACCACCACATCCCATCACTCTGCTGGAAAACTCCAGGCCCTTTCCTCCGGGTAGCCATTTCTCACTATTAAGTGAGTTTCCTCCAAGGCCAAGTCTTCAGTCTCTTGTGAAATTATCAACAAGTTGATGTTTTATTAACCCTTTGCAAGCACCTCCCACAGTTGTGAATGAGAGCATGAGTTAGACCGGGAGTTTCAAAGTACCCACAGCATCAGCATAACCTGGACCTTGTCAGAAATGCAGATTCTCGGGCCCCACCCAGAACAACTGAATAATCTGAATCTCTGGGGGATGGGGCCCAGCAGTCTGGTTGATCAAGCTCTCCAGGTGCTTCTGATGCACGCTCTAATCTGACAGCCACTGAAAAAGCCCTATGGATGGGAAACAGGAGTGCTAACAGTTCCAATGACTTAACAAATCCTGTGCCTTTGGTTGGGCCTCTCTGCCTCGTGGTTGCTGTTTTGTCATTTGAAAATGAGGAGATCTGACTTGATCATCTCTACAACCCCTTCCAGACCAAAGTTCTAGGAAGGTGTGGGTGAGGGGGAAGGGGTCATAGTAAGAGGTGATGCTGATAATTTTTAATATTTCCTGAGTGCTCCCCATCAGCCTGGCACTTGGATATGCATCCTTATTACCTAAGAGATACACATACCTTAAAGGTGGCCAAATGTCAGGTAGTCCTAGTCCCCCTGTAACACTCACCTTGGGCTTCCCTGACACACCTTCTCATCAGCTTTAGGTGCATGCTCCAGGATGTGCCACCTCCCAGGAGCATCTCATCCCTGCACTCCTAACCGGAGCTCATTACTATCCACCCTTGTCCTGGTCTCTCCCACTAACTGTGAGCTCTTGCAGGGGAGGGGACATGGCTATATCCCAGCCTCCAACCAAATGTCTGGCGCTTAATAAATGCGTTGACTCAAGGATGAATAACTATGTTCGGATCAATAGTCTTCACTCTGTGCCCAGAAATTCCACAGGCACTGGCAACGTTATGTCCTTGGTTCCCCTTCAGTTCTCACTCCTCCCCGCTGCTCATCCCAACCACCCCTTACCTCTTTCCCATGAAGCTCTGATGTGGCCTTTAATAACACTCAAACCACATTCCTCCGCAGAGTCCACACTGCATCTCTTAGTCAGCTCTGTCTTGACTTCATCAGAGAAAGAACTCACTAGCTATTTCCCTTTACAAAGCTGTATTTTTTAAATGTCCTCTGATAGATGTATTTTGCTCTTTGTTTTCTGTGTGATGCACAATGTCCAAGTGGACAGTATAATAAAACTATTTTCAAATTTTTCCTGTATTTCCCTTCAGTAGCATTATTGTCCCACAGTAAATTGATTGGAAAGTCCAGCCTTAGGTCTCAAATGAGTTGACATTCTCACTTCCATAAGCCATCCATAAAACAAATGTACACTGTGTGAAAACTTTATTACCAAGTCTGAAACTAACCTCACAGACCAAGGGTTGTAGTGACCAAAGACAGCAAAGGAGGAAGCCTCTGGATGCAGATGTGCCCAGAAACAGCCGAGCTATCAGGCCCCATACACTACTCACACTCACTAGCATGTCTTCAGGAATTTTGTCTAAGATGCTGTTGCAGGCAGAATTCTAAGATGCCCCCCAACATCTGTCCCCTGATGTACACACTTCCTCCCAGTTATTCAATCGAACATGAATCCAGGTACTGCTGTGAAGGGATTTTGTCAGTGTAATTAAAGTCCCACATCAGTTGACCTCAAGACAGATCACCCTCAGTGAGCCTGACCTAATCAGATGAGCCCTTAAGAGACAGGACTGTTGTTAACAAGAGAGACTGAAATCCTGTGGGAGATTCTCCATTCCTGGCTCTAAAGATGGAAGAGGCCCCAAGGAAAAAATGCAGGTGGCCCCCAGCTGACAGCCAACTGGGAAATGGGACTTCAGTTCTACAGTGACAAGGAACTGAATTCTGTCAACAACCTGATGAGCTTTGGAAGTGGATTCTTCTTTAGTCATTCGTGCTTCCTGATGAGACCATAATCTGGCCAACACCTTGATTTCAGCCCTGCAAGACTGAATAGAGGACGCAGACATACTGCACCCAAACTTCTGACCTACAGAACTGTAAGTTAATAAATGGGTGTTTGAAGCTGCTAAATGCATGATAATTTGACAGAAATAAGAAACTAACACAGGTGCTGATAGGTGACCTCGCCCACCTTTACCTTTACAGGCAAGACTGCCCTACCACATATATGCCTCATGTACTCCACCCTGAACCACTCACCCCTTCTGCCATTCTTAACCTTGCTAGAGAAAGTTCTAGAAATATAACACCCTCATTATAAAGAAGGTAAGCACAGGCGTGAGGACAGGTGAAGACCAGGCTGTTCTGTGACTTTCCCTGCCTTGCCTTGAGTGTGGGTATCACGTGCTTTTTGCAAACAATCCATTATTTGTATGTCTCAGATCATCTAGCCCATAACCTCTCACCCTCATTCCAAAGCCGCTCTGTACTCCGTGCCCTGAAATATCACAGTTGGTGCCAACTGCCTCGTAACTTCCACAACCCTCAAGTTGTCTGCTTTGTTTTATTGGCTGTAGTTGATGGCCTGGCCTTGACACCCCACACAAATCAAGATAGGCCCTATTTTTCAAATCCCTGCACACTAGCACCAATGGAGAGAAAGAGTCATTTATGGTCTTTGCTGCTGTATTCTCTAAATTGCAAGACTGGATTTATGGGCTAAATGTTCTGGAGGAATATCCAGCTCAAGGCTTAGGAATTTCCCTGCAGGGGTGATTACAGGGAAGGCATGGGAGGTACTTTTTGGGGGGGTCTGGGCAGCTAACATTGACTGTAATACATCACCATGAGTCACGAGGAGGCTCTCCCACTGTACTCACTAGCTTATTAAAAAGAACACAACTGTTCTGGCTGACCTAACTTGTAGAATTATGGCCAAAAAATAATAAATCACTTCTATTTAATCTTCTGTAGTATTTCTGCTTTCCCTCATCTAAATCTATGGAGTAAGGATAAGAACTTGTAATTAATGAGAAACCTGCCACATCAGCATAAGGAATCCCATCCCTTCAGCTCAGGAGCTTCCCACCTGGGATGCTCTGACTCGTACCT
>NW_007735919.1:27501-31831 GCF_000696425.1 Galeopterus variegatus
CCTCATCTAAATCTATGGAGTAAGGATAAGAACTTGTAATTAATGAGAAACCTGCCACATCAGCATAAGGAATCCCATCCCTTCAGCTCAGGAGCTTCCCACCTGGGATGCTCTGACTCGTACCTTGGGGGTGCCAGAAGGGACAAGTGGTCTCTTCTGCACCCCAAGCCCAGTAAGTGGTCTCTTTTGCCAACTTCCAAGAGGTAATAGAGCCTAGTAAGCAGTTTTCAGATTTTGCTGCTCACTGGAATCAGATAGGGATCTTTAAGTAACACTGATTCCTGGCTCCCACCCCAGACATTGATTTAATTGACCTTAGGTGTAACCTGGGCATGGAGAAGTTTATTTATTTAGTAATGTTAATCTTTTTTTTTATTGTAACATAGTTGATGGTACATATCTGTGGGGTACAGAGGTTGAATATCCATACCTGTGTGCAATATGTGATGCTCATATCAGAATAATTAGTATATTCTTCATTATATAATGCAATCAATTTTTGTGGCCCTTTACCAATTCCTCCCTTTCCCCGCTCCACCACCCTCTTTCCTAC
The DNA here is from genome assembly GCF_000696425.1 of Galeopterus variegatus. Lineage (NCBI taxonomy): Eukaryota > Metazoa > Chordata > Mammalia > Dermoptera > Cynocephalidae > Galeopterus > Galeopterus variegatus. The sequence continues at coordinate 28,055 of NW_007735919.1, forward strand.
CTCTGGAAACCTCAGTTCTGTTCTCTCCTTTTGAAAGTTCACTGTACTACTGTGATTGTTGTATCTTTCTTTTTTTGTTTATTTTTTAGCTCCCACTTATGAGTGAGGACATGCAGTATTTCTCTTTCTGTGCCTAGCTTATTTCACTTAACATGATCTTCCNTTATGAGTGAGGACATGCAGTATTTCTCTTTCTGTGCCTAGCTTATTTCACTTAACATGATCTTCCATGTTGCTGCAAATGGCAGTATTTCACTCTTTATTATGGCAGAGCAGTATACCATTGTGTGTATAAACCACATTTTTCTTATCTAGTCATCTGATGATGGACATTTAGGTTGGTTCCAACTCTTGGCTACTGTAAATAGAGCTGTGATAAACATGGGGGTGCAGGTATCTCTTCAACACAAGGATTTCTATTCCTTTGGGTATATATCCAGCAGTGGCATTGCTGGATCTTATGGCAGTTCTATCTGTAGGTGTCTGAGGAATCTCCATACCATTTTCCATAATGGCTGCATCAATTTACAGTCCCACCAACAGTGCAGGAGGGTTCCCCTTTCTCTGCATCCTCACCAGCATTTGTTATTCTGTCTTTTTGATAACAGCCAGTCTAACTTGGGTGAGATGATATCTCAGTGTGGTTTTGATTTGCATTTTCCTGATGCTGAGTGATGTTGAACATTTTTTGATGTGTCTGTTGGCCATCTATATATCTTCCTTTGAGAAATGCCTATTCACTTCCTTTGTCCATTTTTTAATCAGGTTATTTGGTTTTTTAATGTTAAGTTGTTTGAGTTCCTTTTATATTCTCAATATTAATCCTTTGTTGGATGCATAGTTCGCAAGTATTTTCTCCCACTCTGTAGTTGTCTCTTTGCTCTGTTCATTGTTTCTTTTGCTGTGCAGAAGCTTTTTAGTTTGATATAGTACAATTTGCTTATTTTTTCTTCTGTTGCCTGTGCTTTGGTGTCTTATTCATAAACACTTTGCCCAGTCCAGCTTCCTGAAGTGTTTCCCCTATGTTTGTTTTCTTTTAGGAGTTTTATAGTTTCAGGATGTATATTTAAGTCTGTAATACATTTTGAGTTGATTTGGGTATATGGTGAGGGTTGGGGATATAGTTTCATTCTTCTACATATGGATGTCCAGTTTTCCCAGCACCATTTACTGAAGAGGCATTCTTTTCCCCAATGTCTGTTCATAGTACATTTGTTGAAGATCAGTTGTCTGTAGGTTTGTGGGTTGATTTCTGGGTTCTCTATTCTGTTCCATTGGTCTAAGTATATGTTTTTATGCCAGTACCATGCTGTTTTGGTTACTATACCTTTGTAGTAGAATTTGAAGTCAGATAGTATAATGCCTCTGGCTTTTTATTTTTTTTAGCTTAGGATTGCTTTGGCTATTTGGGATCTTTTGTTGTCCCATATGAATGTTAGGATTGTTTTTCCTATTTCTGTGAAGAATGTCATTGGTATTTTGATGGGGATTGCATTGAATCTGTAGATTGCTTTTGGCAATCTGCTTTGGGCAGTATGAACATTTTCACAATGTTAATTCTTCCATTGCAACAGCATGGACTATCTTTCCATCTTTTTGTGTCCTCTTCAATTTCTTTCAAAGTGATTTATACCACCCTGAACCACTCACCCCAACAGCAGTAATTGCATTATATTGCTCTAAGTGTTTAAGAGTTGGGTGCTTAGTACTGTTATATTGTCTTGTTGAACTGATCCCTTTATCATCATATAATGACCTTGTCTTTTTTACTTTCCTTGGCTTCTATTCCGTTGGTCCATGTGTCTGTTTTTATTCAAGTACCATGATGTTTTGGTAACTATAGCTTTGTAGTGTATTTTGAAGTCAGATAGTGTAATGTATCCAGATTTTTTTTTTTAGCTTAGGATTGCTTTGGCTATTTGGGATCTTTTGTTGTTCCATATGAATGTTAGGATTGTTTTTCCTATTTCTGTGAAGAATGTCATTGGTATTTTGATGGGGATTGCATTGAATCTGTAGATTGCTTTTGGCAATCTGCTTTGGGCAGTATGAACATTTTCACAATGTTAATTCTTCCATTGCAACAGCATGGACTATCTTTCCATCTTTTTGTGTCCTCTTCAATTTCTTTCAAAGTGATTTATAGTACTCATTGTAGAGATCTTTCACCTCCTTAGTTAAATTGATTCGTAAGTATTTTATATTTTTGGTGACTATTGTAAATGGGCTAGCTTTCTTAATTTCTTTTTCTGCTAGTTCATTGTTGGCGTATAGAAACACAACTGATTTTTGCATGTTGTTTTGTATCCTGCAACTTTACTGAATTCATTTATCAACTCTATGAAGTTTTTTTGTAGAATCTTTAGGCTTTTCTCTATATAGGATCTTGTCATCTCTAAACAGTGACAGTTTGACTTTGTCTTTTCCAATCTGGATGCCCTTTATTTCTTTCTCTTGCCTGATTGCTCTGGATAGTACTTCCAATACTATGTTAAATTGGAGTGGTGAGAGTGGGCGTCTTTGTCTTGTTCTCATTCTTAAGGGAAATGCTTTCAATTTTTCTCCATGCAAGATGACATTGGCAGCGGGTTTGTAATACATAACTTTTATTGTGTTGTGATACTATCCTTCTATACCTAATTTGCTGAGAGTCTTTGTCATGAAGGGATGTTGAATTTTGTCAAATGCTTTTTTCTGCATCTATTGAGATTATCAGATATTTTTGTCCTTGATTTTGTTGATGTTGTTTATCAGATTTATTGACTTGCATATGTGGAACCATCCTTGAGTCCCACTTGATTGTGGTGCATAATTTTTTTGAAGTGTTGCTGTATTCTATTTGCTAATATTTTATTGAGGATTTTTGTTTCATCAAAGATATTGGCCTATAGTTTTCTTTTTTTGTTGTATCTTTGTCTGGTTTTGGTATCAGGGTGATGTTGACCTCATAGAATGAGTTTGGGAGAATGGCTTCTGTTTCAGCTTTTTGGAATAGTTTGAGGAGAATTGGCATTAATTCTTCTTTAAAGGTTTGGTAAAATTCAACAGTAAAGCCATCCAGTCCTGGTCTTTTTTTTGTTGGGAGACTGCTGACTTCTGCTCCAACCTCGTTGGTCATTATTGTCTGTTCAGGTTTTCTGTTTCTTCTTGGTTCAGTCTTGGTAGTTTGTACGTGTCCAGAAATTTACCCATTTCCTCCATTATTTCCTATTATTATTATTTATAATAATCTCTAATGATTCTTTGTATTTCTGTGGTATTGGTTGTAATGTCTCTTTCGCCATTTTTAATTTTTGTTATTTGGATCTTCTCTCTTCTTTTTTTAGTTAGTGTAGCTAATGGTTTGTCTATTTTGTTTATCTTCCTTAAAAGCCAACTTTTTGTTTCATTGATCTTTTGTATCATTTTGGGGCTTTCTATTTCATTTAGTTCTGCTCTGATCTTAATTATTTCTTTCTGTCTACTAATTTTGAGATTTGATTATTCTTGTTTTTCTAGTTCTCTGAGGTGAAGTATTAGGTTGTTTATTTGAAATCTTGCTATTCATTTGTTGTAAGCATTTATTGTAATAAACTTTCCTCTTAGTACTTATTTTGCAGGTTTTAGTATGGTATGTCTTTATTTTCATTAGTTTCAATAAATTTTTTGATTTCCTGTTTAATTTCTTCTTGGACCTATATATTATTCAAGAACATGTTGTTGATTTTCCATGTGTTTGTAGGATTTTCAGAGTTTTGCTTGTTATTGATTTGTAGTTTTAATCAACTGTGGTATGAA
>NW_007735919.1:33099-33964 GCF_000696425.1 Galeopterus variegatus
TGTAGGATTTTCAGAGTTTTGCTTGTTATTGATTTGTAGTTTTAATCAACTGTGGTATGAAAAGATATTTGAAATGATTTCAATTTTTAAAAATTTGTCAAGGCTTGATTTGTGACCTAACATGTGATCTATTCTGGAGAATGTTCTATGTGCTGATGAGAAGAACATATATTCTGTGGTGTTGGATGAAATGTTTGTTCTATAGATGTGTGCCAAGTCCAATTGGTCTAAAATTTAGTTTAAATCCTCTGTTTCTTTGTTGATTTGTTGCCTAGGTGATCTGTCCAATGTTGAAAGAGGGGTGTTCAGGTCCCCAACTATTATCAATTCAGGTTTATCTCTTTCTTTAGGTCTATTAGTGTTTGTCCATAATAGTATATATCTAGGTGCTCCAATGTTGGGTGCATATATATTTATGATTGTTAGGCCTTCTTGCTGGATAGGTCCCTTTATCCTTATATAGTGGCCTTCTTTATCTCTTTTTATAGTTTTTGGTTTAAAGTCTATTTTATCTGATGTAAGAATAGCTACTCCTGCTCTTTTTTGATTTCCATTTGTGTGGTATTTCTTCTTCTATCCTTTCACTCTTAGACTGTGAGCATCTTCACATGTGAGATAAGTCTACAGGGCATATAGTTGAGTTTAGCTTTTTAATCCAATCAGTTAGTCTGTGTTTTTTGAGTGGGGAATTTAACCCATTTANTTCACCTATGCAGTGTCCTTGGCAGCAGTAGGGATACCTCATGGCAGCAGCAGTGGCAACAGTGGTTGCAGCCACCTCCCTCATGTCTGCAGAGTCCACAGCTTCAGCAACAGGCCACCTGCAGGACTGCTGCTCTGTGGGGAGCTGCTCTGCAATGGGTGA
>NW_007735919.1:34330-53523 GCF_000696425.1 Galeopterus variegatus
CTCTCAGGATCGCGCTGTTTCCTGACGCGGGCGCTCCAGACCCGCCGCCATTTTGTTGTCTGCCTGGCTACATTCTTTATTAAAATATTAACCTCTTTGTAAATTTCCTCCTTCATATCCTGGACAATTTTGCTGAGTTCATTATGTTGTCTGTATGTTCTTGTATCTCATTGAGTTTCCTTAAGATTTTTATTTGTAATTCCTTTTCAGTCACCGTTCAAGGGTTTCCTGCTCTATAGGGTCTGGTACTTGAGAGTTATTGTATTCCTTTGGTGGACTCATATTTTCTTGGCTTTTTGTTTTGTTGTTTTTGTTTCTGTTTTTCTAGTATCTCTACATTGATGTCTGGTCATCTGGTAGAGCAATTGCTTCTTCTATTACTCTCCTCCCCTTGACTCCACTGGTGACCCTTCTTGTGTCAATGCAGTCAAGTGTTCAGTGGTCTGCCTGCATAGCAGCAGTGGCTGCTGTAGCTGCTGCTGTGGTTGTAGGCCACCCTTGTAGCAGCAATGGTTGCAGAGGTGGCTTTCTGGTCCACCTGCATGGCAGCAGTGGCTCCGTTGGTGGTGGAATACTCACATGATGATAGTGGCTGTCTGGTTCTGCCAGCAGTGGTTGTGATTTCAGCAGTGGCAGTTGCAGCAGCTACCCACTTGACTCCAGTGTCCACAGAGGCAGGCCTCACAGCTACAGTGTCAGCAGCAGCAGCAGCAAGTTTGCCTCTCAGCAGCACCAGTGGCATCAGACAACTATCACCCTCACATCTGTGGTGTCCTTGGCAGCAGCAGGGTTACCTTGTGGTAGCAGCAGTGGTACCGGTGGCTGCAACTGCCTCCTTCATGTCTGCAATTTCTTTGGCAATGTCCTTGGTGGCAACAGGGTTATCGTGTGGTGGGCAACAGCAATGCCAGTGGCTGAAGTCATCTCCCTCACATCTGCAGTGTCCTTGGCAGCAGCTGGATTACCTCATGGGGGAAGTCATGGCACCAACAGCTGCAACTCCCTCCTTCACCTATGCAGTGTCCTTGGCAGCAGTAGGGATACCTCATGGCAGCAGCAGTGGCAACAATGGTTGCAGCCACCTCCCTCATGTCTGCAGAGTCCACAACTTCAGCAACAGGCCACCTGCAGGACTGCTGCTCTGTGGGGAGCTGCTCTGCAATGGGTGACAGTTCTGGGTCTGCACAATGGCTCCAGTGACTGTGGCTGCAGTGGCAGTGGCAGTGGGTGGGAGGAACGCACCCTTGGCACCTCTAGTCTGCTGTCTTTCCAGAAGTCCTGCACATGAAGAGTTTTAAAAGCTGCACAGCTGATTCTAATGTGCGACCAAATTTGAGAACTACTGGACTCATGATTAAGACAGGATTTATGCCAAAGCTTTATCACATATAGCTGGATAACCTTGATCAAGTCACTTATTCTTCCTATACTTCAGTTTTCTCATCTGTCAAATGGGGATAATAATGGTACCTATCTCATAGGTATTATTAAATGAAATAATGCATGCCATAATGCTGTCAATGGTTTACCTCAGTGCATAGGACACAGTAAGCATTATGTGTTAGTTATTGATATTCTAATTATTGCCATCGTTTCTCTTGTCCTCTCTGGAGATCATGGAACCAAAGAATTTCATGTTGGTGAGGACATGAGAGGCCATCCACATTTAGGAATTACTTTTCAGAAGTTCCTGGCAAGTGACTGTTCAGTCAGGGCTTGCAAGTGCTTTCCCTGCCTAATTGAATGGTCCTGATATTTGGATCCCATATAGACAATCTGAAGGCACAGTGTGTGGAATTAGGGGTTCCAACTAGACAAAGTGGGTAGCATCTGTAATGCTCCATTCATTCAACAAGCATTTGTTGAACATGTACACGATGCCAAGTATTATGCTGAGAATACTAAGTAGAAAGACATAAACTACTCGCAATCCAACTAGTACAAATTGCCAGTTCTCAATCACTCTATGGCCAGTTAAAGCCAAGAAGACCAGGTGGTCAGTCTGCAAATTGGTCTTCTCATTGAAGCTTTTCTAGTGCTGTAATCCAGAGTGGTAGTGGCAGCCCAGCTCTTTTGCCATCCAGGCTTCAACCTCCCCTAGCTCCCCCACCTTTGGATCTGTTTCCTATCCTTCCCTTGTTCTCAGATCAACTTTGCCATTCAAATATTCCAATTTTCTTGGTAAGAGCATGGTGTTATAACACCATGTTGAGCTGGTTCATAGACCCCACTACCCAGTCCTGTGCAGGTCGTGAGTCAGGTAAGTGAAAGAAAGACTGAGTAGCTGCAAAGTGGACATGCTTTATTTCAGACTAAAGCTCTGCCACCAGCGGTCTGAAGCTGTTGTCTTATATACCAAAGTACATAATAGTGGCAATGAGCCAAGGGGTACATCGGTGCACATGCACACTAGCACTACTCTTATGTAACTTATTTACAATGGATATGCTGAATCATACCCAGCTGGATATGAGGCGAGAAGGCCTGACTAAACTAACTCAATTTCCTCACACACTTTCAGGGTCTCTTGCCATACAATCTATGTGTCCACAATCTTCTGCGATGTTCCCTTGGCAAGAATAGATGACCCTTGCATCCACAGGCCACAGCAGCAACATAAGCTGCAGCAGCACGCTACCAAAGCAAAGGCACTTCCTCCTAGCATAGCCAACACCTATCTCCGTGTGAATGACATATTTGCCCACCATTCTTGGAGGGGGTCTCCAAGCATTTCTTGCACAGCATGAATCTCACTGGTTAATTAGTGTAAAGCCTGCATCACATTATGGTGATAATCAGGGATGTATATACAACATTCTGTTCCAAGGAGGGCACACACCGCATCCTGGGAAGCTGTTAACATGTCTAGAGCCATGCGGTTTTGTAACACCACTTTTCTCATCTGATAAAGTTCCTGATCTAAGAGGGTTAAGTCATGATGGGTTTGGTTCAGGGCTCTGGCAACATGATCAGCTAAAGCAGTTTTTTGCCATTCAGATACTAAAGCTACTCCTTGTGGCGAAAACAAAGCCAATGGATAATACCATCGGGGGTACGTTTTACTCCGTATCTAGCTTTAATGGAGTCCCAATTAAAGGGGCACCAGTCCAGTGTTGCATACACTGAGGCTGGGAAATAAGGGGCGCCCCAGGTACATCTTCCTGTCCAGTTGTGCAGAAGATATGGCCATCCATAATTTCCATATACCCATAACATTCCCTGTGGTACTGGTATTACTATTATCTTGGGTCTATTCATAGTATCATATTCTATTTCTTGACATCAGGGACTGGGAGTCCAGCCCATAAGTTCTGTACCCATGGTACATTCAACACACCTAACAGCCAGACCCTGGAACTCTACACTTTCAGCTACTAACCAAGAAAATCCATCTCATATTCTTTAATCTTCCCAGAGCTTACTAACATTGAGGCAGGTCTTCAATTCCTTCATAATATGCTGTTTAGTAGCATTCCAGATGGCAACACGTGAAAAATTCCACAGAAATCAGGTCCAATTAGCAGTTGTCATTGGAACAATCTTCCATGGAAATCCTGCAGCCACACTCTTGGGGAATTCAGTACACACCCAGCAAGCAGAGACATTGGCCACATGCACATATGTGTGCGCCCAGTCGACTATGGTGTTGGCAGCCACAAGACTATGGGCGGAAAGACAAAAGAGTTATTGGCACCAAGAGAGGGAGTTCTCACCCCTCTGGCAGAACACATGCCAACTTACTATTTTGAGAGAGAATGGTTGTGGGTACAGGTGCCTTACCTGGTTTATGATACCACAGCTTATCAGCTAACACTGTGGGATTTGTAGGTTTTCCATGTAACAGTATAGGGGAACTCAAAATCGGCCACAATGACAGAACAAATGTACCCTTCGGGATGGAGTACTTATCTGTTCCAGGCCATGTTACCTTTACTCAGGGAGGCCAGGTACTTGTTACCCAAGGTGAAACTTGTAAGTCCTCTTCTCATCCTCTCTCCCAAGGTCTAATTAGGCCTACCCAATGTATGTGGGGGGCTTCTATTTTCCATGGCCATTCCCATTGTACCATTTGCCCTTGTTGTGAACAGGTTGGGGGCAGTAAAAGAATATTCCCATTCTTACCATATCCAGGTTTTAGCAGCTCATCTTCAGTAGCAACCAGCAGTTAAATAGATGCTGTGGCTCTATGCAACAGAGCTTTCATTGGAGAGGGCCCGCCCTTGCAGGGTCTCTCATTTAAGATCCTGACTGTTGGCCATAACCACCATGTCCACACCTTCAGGGATGGGGGTTGGGCAGATAGCCTTAGTCTCTTTTCCAAGAGACCATTGTACCATTCAATCATTCCTGCTGCCTGGGGGTGATATGGCACAAGTAGTTTCCACTGAATAGACAACTGAGAAGCCCACTTCTGTACTTCATGTCCAGTAAAGTGGGTTCCATTTTCACTCTCTCTGACCAGGGGTTGACCATATATGGCTGTAAGGCTATTCGATGCATTAATAGTGCTTGCCTAGCCTGGGGCCTTATAAGGCCATATGAACAGGAGCCCTGTAACCATATCAACAGCTGTAAAAATGTACCTAAAATTCTCTGATGTGGGAAGTGGGCCCACACTTAATAGTGCTTGCCTAGCCTGGGGCCTTATAAGGCCATATGAACAGGAGCCCTATAACCATATCAACAGCTGTAAAAATGTACCTAAAATTCTCTGATGTGGGAAGTGGGCCCACAAAGTCCACTTGCCATAGAGTCAGGGGCACCCTTCCTCGAGTTATTTGCCCATTGGTATGTGGCACCCATTGGGGGTGTGGACTCTTGAGCTCAAACCAGACAAACGTGACACGTGTTTATTATATCTTCCCATTTTATAGGTAGGACCCACCTTTGAGCAGCCATTCACGTGGTTTTGCTGCCAGAATGCTGCATCCATCAATGTAACCATTGGGCTACATCAGTCACTAGAGCTCTCTCCAGCCATCCTACTTTAGCCAGCACATCAGCTTCATCATTGCCCGGACTGGCTAAGGGGGAATGTCCTGTGACATGGAAAAGAGTTACTTCCTTTTGCTGTCCTAATTCCCATAATTCCTGCCACATGGTTTGTCCTCACAGGGGTCAGTGACCTACTAGCTACTGCTGATACTTCCAGGTAGAGATCCGAAGGACCAAACCCTTGAATACAGCCCAGCTGTCAGTACAGATGGTTAAGGGCCCAGGCTCGTTTTCTTTCATCATCTATACTTCTCTCAGTTCAGCCCACTGGCTACTTTGCCTTACACCATTCTTGTACCACATGGTATCGGTTAAGGGCTGGATAGCAACAGCCGTCACGATGCTGAGCCATCTGTATATCAAGCGTGCTCTGCAATAGGCCCCTGTCCATTATGGAAAGGTATGGCCTCCACCTCCATGGGTATAAGGGGTATCAAAGTGTCCTCCACAACCTCTATGGGTCCCAATACAGTTTGTAACTCATTAGACATAGGACTCATTGACACAGTGCTTCTCTGTTGTATATAGGCTCCCTATTTGGACAGAGTGGGAGTCTGATCTATACCAGTTTCAGAAGCAGTTGCCCATGTCCACAACCAACCTAGAATGGGGTTTGTTGTCCTCATGAGGACTGTTGCAGTTCCTGTAATAGCTTCAGTGACCATCAAGGCAAAGTACACAGCTGCTAACTCTTTCTCAATCAAAGAGTAGCAAATCTCAGCACACTTCCAAAGCTGAGATCAGAATCCTACAGGTGTTCAGAATCTGTCTTGTCTCTGCTATAGACCCCATCCTGACCCATCCTGGGTTATATGTACATTTAATTCAAAAGGCTTTGTGGGATCAGCCATCTGCAAGGCTTGCACTTGCTGTACTGCCCTCTCTGTAGCACAGAAAGCCTGTTCCATTTCCTCAGACCAATCCCAAGAGGCTCCCCTTTTTTTAATGCATAGAGTGGGCACACCATTTGGGCCATATGGGGTACAAAAGCTCTCCAATACCCCAACAATTGCAAATTTGTCTGTAGCTGCACCATCATTGTGGGCCAAGAGTATGCCTGTATTTTATCTTCAATGGCTTCTGGAATAACCTGTGTCTTTGCCCTCTCTGTAGCACAGAAAGCCCGTTCCATTTCCTCAGACCAATCCCAAGAGGCTCCCCTTTTTTTAATGCATAGAGTGGGCACACCATTTGGGCCATATGGGGTATGAAAGCTCTCCAATACCCCAACAATTGCAAATTTGTCTGTAGCTGCACCACCATTGTGGGCCAAGAGTATGCCTGTATTTTATCTTCAATGGCTTCTGGAATAACCTGTGTCTTATTTGACCAAACAACTCCCAAGAATTTGAAAGACAGCTTGGATCCTTGCATTTTGGTTGTGTTCACAGCCCACCCACATTGTTCCAAATGGCCTAACAGCATCGGAGCCACCTTGGTTAAATCTGCAAGAGAATCCAAGGTTAGTAACACATTGATCTTGGCTATCAGCCAAAATCAGGATACAGAAGAAAGCATTTGCAAGGTCCAATATGCAGTGATAAGTTCCTAGCTGAGTCATCAGCTGATCCATTAAATTATGAACTAAAGACACAACAATGTGCAAAGGAGGCACTACTTTGTTCAGTTCTCAGTAGTCCACAGACATTCTCCAAGTACCATCAGGTTTTTTCACTGGCCATACAAGGGCGTTAAAAGGACTACATGTGGGACAGATGATGCCAACTTTTTCTAATTCCAAGATAGTGGCAATTATCTCCGTACATCCTCCCAGCAAGTGATACTGTTTCACATCAACCACACGCCTTGACATTGGTAACAACTGTGGATCATGCTTGACATGTCCCTGCAGCACAGGTTTTACTGTTCAGATCCGCAACTGGAATTCCCCAACTGTTGTTAGCAAGTGCAAACCATAGAGTACATCTACACCCAAAATGTATTCAGCTGCAGGAAATACATACACAGTAGATACTGGGGAGCAGGGGGGGGAGGCAATCATCCAATGCTCGGCAGCAAAGACACAGCTTTGGCTGTAATAGTCTGTCCTCCATAACCATCAACATTCACTGTGGCCCCCAGAAACTCATCTGGGTTGCCATGTATCAAGCTATATTCTATGCCAATATCCACTAATCCTAACACATGCTGTACATTTGCCTCAAACCAGTGTATTGCCAGTTCAGCATGGAGCTTCTGGTCTTCATTTGCCCCCAGGAAGTGAGCACCTCGGTTTGATCCCTAGCTGAAGGAAGACGGTCCATCCATGCTCACGGCAGTAGCCATATAGTCCTTCAAAAACACTGGGCATACCTTCTTATGTGCCTCTTGGGGAAGTTTGGTATTACGCTGTTTGGGGTGCAATTGTTTCCACAAGGCAAATAAGACCACCTTTGGTTTTTGGTCGATGTTCTCTCTGTCAAGCCCTGCTGTAAGCAAGTCAAACCACATCTGTATATGGCTAGTTTTATTCAGTCGCTGTGGGGCACCAGTCTGAGTATTTTTCAGGGATTTCACCTTTACCACCTTCAGAACCCGCTTTGTCTCCTTCCCTCTGCTTGGCCCAGACTGGCCATCATAGTTGTTACTTCATGTATGGGGCACCCACCATATGGGGCCAATATAGCCACCAGTGACCCAAAGGATGTTGATGGAGCAATCTGTAGCACTATGTCTCTCATGCTGCCCATAAAATGTTCATCATCTGGGTCATGGGTGTTCACATTAAACATAGACTGTCACATCCCCAGCTCCCAGATCACTTGAACCAGCTCAGCATATGTTTGCCATTTTTAGGTAGTTCTCCGGCATTCATCCACATGGTCTGGAAATCTGCATTCACCCATTCCATCAAGGAGTGGTTACCTTGTCCCTGTGCATATCTGTGGCTGTTCTATAACCGCCGCTGCAGGGATGGATGCATGGTGATGGAAGCCAACTTTTCCATCTCTTCACCAGAACACATCGTGGCATCCACCCCTTGGTCCCACATCCGCAAAAGCCAAGCAGCTAGGGGTTTGCCCTGTTTCTGCTGGAATTGTTTCCCCAGGTCTACCAACTCAGCTTGAGTGTAGGGGACATAAGTAGTAAATTGGGTCACTTGTGGATTGCCTACCAGTTGCCTGCTTTGTCCTATGGGCTATTCATGGTTCAGTTTCTGATGGACTACAGGTTGTGCCAGGAGGTATACAGTCTCTTCCATGGGGACATACTCACCCTTGGGCTTGTCATCATCCCCACAGGTATCAGCAGCAGGAGTGACTTGTTGCTGCACTTCACACTCCAGTGCATGTACTCACGTCTCCAGCATGTCTGCTTCTCATGTCAACTCCTGAAGTCGTGCTGTGTTGTGGAGGGAGGGCCTGATCCATGTTGGCTCACAGCACAGTAAGCATCAGCCAGCCCATCTGACCAGCCACTCTCTAGGATTCTTCATCCTTCACTGTTGAGCTCAAGACCTGGAATGCTTTCTTGATACTCAAGGGGGACCCATCCACTTGGTCCCATGTTTCCAGTGGAACCCACATTCACAGGAACATGGCCACTGGGTGCCACATGCTTGAGGGTGGCCACACATCTTCCCCCTCCTGAGGGGCTTGTGGCATTCTTACCTGCTGGGATCCTGCCAACTATGCCAAATGTCGAGCTGGGTCACAGACCTCACTACCCAGTCCTGTGCAGGTCAAGAGTCAGGTACGCAAAAGAAAAACTGAGTAGCCGCCACCAGGAAAGTGGAAATGCTTTATTTCAGACACAAGCTCCACCACCAATGGTCTGAAGCCATTGTCTTATATACCAAAGTACACAACAGTGGCAATCAGCCAAGGGGTACATGGGTGCACATGTGCACTAACACTACTCTTACATAACTTATTTACAGCGGATATGCTGAATCATACCCAGCCAGATGTGAGGCAAGAGGGCCTACTAAACTAACTCCATTTTCCTCACACAGCAGGATCAAGGGTTCAGATCCCCATACTGGCCAGGCACCAAAATAATAACAAACAACAAAAAAACAAATATTCCAACACTTGTGCTTTCGCCAGTATTATTTCTCTGCTCCTCCATGTGGGATATTATCTTTCCATACAACTTATTAATCATGACCCTATGTCTTTGTTCATTTTGTGCTGCTATAACAGAATACCAAAGACTAAGTAATTTATGAAGAACAGAAAATTATTTCCCGCCATTCTGGAGGCTGGGAAGTCCAAGATCAAGGCACTTGAATACTGCTGATGTCAGTATAGTGCTGATGTGAGAATAATGCAGACATCAGAAGAGTGCTGACCTCGGAATACTTCTCTTTTCAGTATAGTGATGACATCAGAATAGTGCTGATTTCAGTATAACTCAAGTTCAGTTGTCTGGTGAGGGCTACATCCCCCAGAGGGGATGAACACTGTGTCCTCACTTGGTGGAAAAGCAAGAGACCAAACACTCTTTGAATCGTCTTTTATGAGGGACTTAATCCCATTCCTGATGGAGGAACCCTCAAGGCCCAATCAACTCTTAAAGGCTTCACCTCTTAATACCATCACACTGGCAACACCTGAATTTTGGAGGGGGCCAAACCATAGCACTACACATACATACCTCCTCTTTCAAAATAACTCTTATGAATGCCTGTCTAGGGCTTTATCCCCTCATGAAGCAACAATCAACATTTGAGGGGAGATTAGTGTGATTCTACCATCCTATTTTTTTGTTCCTCTTCCCAACAAACTTCCCAAAGCAATTGTCTGTACTTGTCTCTACTTTCTCATATTCTCTTCTAAACCTACTATAATCAAGCTTCCACTTTTACCAAACCACTGAAATCACACTCATCAGAGCTACAAGTTAAGGGCTCAGTTCTCTACAACATGACCCTCACTTTACCAGTTGGCTACAAATTTGGAGGTTCCCACAACCCTGGGTTTTGATAATTTGCTACAACAATTCACAGAATTCCAGACAGTGCTATACATATGATTATTGTTTTATTATAAAGGATACATATCAGGATGAGTCAAATGAAGAGACATATAGAATGAGATCTGGAAGGTTTCTGAACACAGAGCTTCCATCCCCATGGAATCAGGGTGTGCCACCCTCCCAGCACATCAATGTGTTCACCAACCAGGAAGCTCCACCAAGCTTCAGTGTCCAGAGTTTTTATTGGATTTCATTACATAGAGATGATTGATTGAATCATTGACCACATGATTAAACTCAATCCCCAGACCCTCTCTACTCCACAACGCTGGGCACCTTTTGTGCTCTGACCCTATCACTACTTATTTTTTCTGTATTTACTCATTTTTATTTAGGTGTGTCTCTACTAGTAGGGGGAGGGATATATTAGTCTGTTCAGGTTGCCATAACAAAATACCACAGACACCTTAAACAATGGACATTTATTTTCTCCCAGTTCTGGAGACTGGAAGTTCATGATTGAGGTCCTATCAGCATTGGTTTCTTGAGAAGGCTCTCTTCCTGGTTTGTAGACAGCTGCCTTCTTGCTATGTCCTCAGATGGCCTTTCTTCTGTGCACACGAGAAGAGAGAGGGAAGTCTGGTGTCTCTTCCTCTTCTTATGGAGATACCAGTTTATCGGATTCAAGCCTCGCCCTTACAACCTCACTTAACCTTAATTACCTCCTTAAAGACCCCGTCTCCACATACAGTCACAATGGGGGTTAGGGCTGCTTAAACAATGGACATTTATTTTCTCCCAGTTCTGGAGACTGGAAGTTCATGATCGAGGTCCTATCAGCATTGGTTTCTTGAGAAGGCTCTCTTCCTGGTTTGTAGACAGCTGCCTTCTTGCTATGTCCTCAGGTGGCCTTTCTTCTGTGCACACGAGAAGAGAGAGGGAAGTCTGGTGTCTCTTCCTCTTCTTATGGAGATACCAGTTTATCGGATTCAAGCCTCGCCCTTACAACCTCACTTAACCTTAATTACCTCCTTAAAGACCCCGTCTCCACATACAGTCACAATGGGGGTTAGGGCTTCAACATAGGAATTTGGAGGGACACGATTCAGTCCATAAGCTCCTTGATGGCAAGGACTTTGTCTTCTCTGTTCACTACTATAACCTGCCACTTTGTCTTAGTGCCTGGCACATAGTAGGCACACAGAACTGTTGTTGGAAAAAAAAGTCAAAAGCATCACTTTGGAATCACATTGATGTGGCTTCTTGCCCAAGCTCTGCAACTTACTAGCTGTGTGACCTCATGCAATTCTCAAACCTCTCTTAGCCTGGGCCATGGGGTAAGTCTTCTCATATGCAAAATAGGAGCAGCAACAATCTTGTTTTGGAAATTAAATGAGAAAGCATATGTAAAGCTCTTAGCCTGGTGTATAACAAAAGAAAGAATATAATATGTGGTAGCTGCTAGTAATATCCTTATTAATACAGACTTATCCCCATCTCACAGCTGTACCTTACAGGAGTTGCTTAGCCAATATCCATTATCTATTATCTCCTCCTTTATTAACAGAACTCCTATGTTCTTGGTTGCAACAATGTTCTCAGCTAAAAGTCCTACATCTCCCAGACTCCCTCGCAAATAGTGATGGCCATGGCACATAGCTCTGGCAGATGCTAGAAAAACAAAAGTACCTAGATGTAGGGTTGCCAGATTAGCAAATAAAAAAAAAAACAAGATTCCCAGCTAAATTCGAATGTCAGATAAACAATAAATAACTTTTTAGTATAAGTATATCCCAAATACTGCATGGGACTTACTTATACGAAGAAATTACTTGCAATTTATCTGCAATTTCTGTTTATCTGGGCATCCTAGATTTTATCTGGGAAAATATGCTTAGAGCATGTGTTAGGATTCTCCAGAGGAACAGAACCAATAGAATGTGTATGTGTGTATTTATGTGTATATGCATCTAGATAGATCAGATAGATCATATGTTATATATACATTATATGATATATAAAGAGATGTATTATAAAGAATGAGCTCATACTATTATGGAGGCTGACAAAGCCCAAGATCTGAAGTCAGCAAGTTAGAAACCCAGGCAAGCCAATGGTATATTTCCAGTTCAGAGACTGGCAGGCTCAAGACCCAGGAAGAGCTGATAATTCAGTTCAGGTCCAAAGGCAGGAAAAAGCTGATATCCCAGTTTAACAACCGTCAGTTAGGAAGAATTTCTCTCTTATTCAGGAGAGTCAGACTTTTTATTCTATTCAGGCCTCTGACTGATTGGACCAGGCCAACACATATTAGAGAAGGCAATCGCAATCTGCTTTAGTCAGTCTAATGTTCAAATGTTAATCAAATGTTAGTCAAATGTTAATCTCATCCAGAAACACCCAGAATAATGTTTGGCTAGATATCTGAGTACCGAGTGGCCCAGTCAAGTTGGCACATAAAATTAGCCATCACAGAGGAAAAGGAGTATCCTCTTGGCTTTAGCTTTTCTTTCTTCCTGCATCTGAAGTTTCTGCAGCTATTTTGTAAGCCTGAGAATCAAGATTGTAAAAATTGTGTCAAGAACCTAGAATGAGTCTGAGTTTCTGATGACTCATAGAGTCTTCAACTGCCTTACTTCCAGATTTCTCATTATAAGGGAGAAAAATACCCACTTATCTTATCAAGTACCTGTTTTTCTTTTAGTCTTTCTGCTATATGCAGCTAAACTAAATTCTTCGTACATACAAGGTTAGACTTCAGGAGCCCCTGATCATAGCCTTGTGTCTTTCCACTTTACTACTCTGTGGAGTGTTCTCCACGCAGCAGGCTGTGCTTGTTAAGTTAGCATATTTTTCTCCTAAATGTTCAAAGCAGTAGCCAGACACAGAATTATATCAGCAGTCAACCCACCTGACAGGTCCCACTCATTGCCTCTGTACCTCTTTTCAGCTCCTTCCAAATATTTAGATGACCACAGAGCACTATCAGCCACTGCCATGGGCAAAACTGAGAGGCCTCCCAGGGCCCAAACATAAAGGGAATCCAACATGACTCATATACAAACAGTACAATAGTCAACAAAGACTTGTAACTTGCATACATGTTATCCACATTGTTTTGGAATTTGTCAAAAACAGCTGGAAGGTATAAACACTGAGAGAGTAAAAGCTATGAATTTGCTCAGCTGTCTAGAGCCTCCTGTACACAAAGCTAAGCTATCTGAATGTTTGGGCATGGCTACAATTCAGCACTTCTGCTCCTCTGGCCAAGAGACCGAGTCAGAACTAAAATTATGCTTTGACCTTGACTCTGAGGTATGCCTAGTTCAGTGCTTTGGTCCCTGAGCTTGTCCAGATGGTGAGATATTTGAGAGCTGGGAGCCTGTCTTTACCATCTCTGAATCTCTTGCATTCCCTACTTCTAAGCCATATTTATAATCAGCTCAATAAACATGGATTGGTTCATCGGCACATGTTACTGAAAAGTGATTAGGCCTCTGAGAGCTTGGCACAACATTGGATGGAGGTAAAATTTTGTTTGATAATATGCCTTTGGCTTATAGATTATGAAAAGGGAGTCTATAATATATAGAAAGAACATTCTGGGAAAAAACTTTAAAATTTTTATAGCACTAAAGAAGAGAAGAAATGGCACAGATCATTTTAAATAATAAGAAAAATCAGGTGTCTCGCTGTTGCTGGTAGAGCTTTTCTGATCCCAGCATCAGCCCCTCTGTTATGGCTGGGGAGATCATCCAGCTATAATATATTCATGCACAGACACCTGGGAGCTCAGCAGTTAGAAAAATGGAATAGAGGCCTGATCATGCTGTAGGAGAAGCCGTCAGATACTTTGTGTGCTGGGAATGATAGGTTCACATAAGCTGTCCCATGAGTCGTCTACGGAAGCAATTTGTGAATGGCTCCTTACAAAGTTGAGCTCTTCCATCCTAAATGCAGTGGTCCTCTCTGTCAGTTCCATGTCTCTCTGGGTGGCTGCTACATTCTTCTCTTCCACTGCAATAAGACTTTCTCCAGACAGCAAAAGCATGCCCTCCACCATGCTTGCCCTTCAATAGCTACTGTGGAGCTTAATTGTGTTCCCCAAAATTCATATGTTAAGTTATTACCCCCAGGACTTCAGAATGTGGCTGAATTCAGAGATAGGGCTTTTAAAAGGCAATTAAATTAAAATGAGGCTGTTAGAGTGGGACTCTAATCCAATCTGACTAGTGTCCTTATAAGAAGACACCCCAGGAATGTGCATGCACAAAGGAAAGGCTACATGAGGACACAGCAGTAAAGCAACCACTTGCAAGCCAAGGAGAGAGGCCTCAAGAGAGACCAACCCTGCTGACACCTTGATCTTGGACTTCCAGCCTCCAGAACTGTGAGGAAGTAAATTTCTGTTATTTAAGCCCCCTAGTCTGTGGTATTTTGTTATAGCAGCCCTTGCAGACTAACACATCTACCAACAGCTTCCCAGTTTGACTTCTTACAGTAGCCACACCTAGAGAGAGTGACTGTCTCAGTTCTAGTTTTTAAGATATGCTGGGAGGACTGGCCAGCTTATAGTCAGGCCCACCTGTGGACCTGGGAGAACTCAGGACTGCAAACACAGAGCAAGGATGCAGACCTTCATCCCCTTCCATTCATTTCTGCTGGCTCAGTCAGGGTTCACTCAGTGCTGCAGAACCATGAGGACAGCCATACATGCATATGCACATATGAATTTATCACAAAGAGTGCACCCTACACAATGGCAGGCACTGGCTAAATAGTCTCTACAAGGCTGTTTCTCTGCATCTGAAACTGGAAGTTGAAATTTGCAGATCAGAGAGTCTGAAAGGGAAGATGGATGCAAAGGGGGTGCTATGGACTGAATTTTGTGTCCCCCCCCACCAAAAAAAATTCATGTGTTCATGCCTAATCCTTAATGTGATGGTATTTTGAGGTGAGGTGTTTAGGAAGTGATTAGGTCATGAGGGTGGAGCCCTCGTGAATAGGATTAGTGCCCTCATAAGAAGAGACACAAGAGAGATGATCCTGTAAGAACACAGCAAGAAAACAACTTCTGTAAACCAGGAAGAGGGCCTCACCAAGAACCCAACCCTGCGGGCACCCTGATCTCCGACATCCAGCCTCCAGAACTGCAAGAGATAAATGTGTGTTGTTTAAGCCACCCAATCTATAGTATTCTGCTATAGCAGCCCGAACTGATGAAGACAGTGGGGGATAGCAAGGACAAGCCAGAACCCACAGAATGGACTAAGCCCATGTCATTCTCCCATTACCTCCAACCTTGCAGGACTCAGAGCCAGGCCTCTTTGTCACAGAGCTAATGCTCACCTGGGCCAGAGAGGATCCAGGAAAAGGTGGAGTGGCTGCTGGCCAGCTGCTATCCTCCACCAACCACACGAGCTTGTGGATAAACGAAACGTGCATGGGCTGCCACAATGTTGACCTACCTACTGCAAAGACAACACAGATGCCCTCCCTTCTTGTGCAAAATGCCTCATGTCCTGCCTTAACAGGAATTATGCTCAGAAGGGAACTCTGGGAAGCATAGTTCAGCCTAGTCCAGGTGACACAGGACAAAGCCACCACACTTGCTGAGAGCAGCTCCTCCTGCAGAACTGTGTGGGTCTTCCCCAGAGGCGACCCATCCCTGCCCTTCTATTTCCACTTTCCTCTTCCCACCTGGCTCCTTTCTCACTTCCTTTCCATTTTCTCCATTATCCATGAAGGCCAAAGTGCCAAATGGTTAGCAATGTTTCAGAAAGTGTTAGGATCCAGAAGAGCCCAGAAGGGTATTGCAGATACTCAGCTGGGCAGTGTAGACCACCACTCTTCAGTGGGCAGGAAGCCCGGGGTACAGATGCCATCCAGAGCTGCCACACACCCCTGCTCCCTGCACCAGTCTGAAATGGGCACCAGTCTGAAATGGGCACCAGTCTGAAACTAGTTTTTGATTCTATCTTTTTGAACCCAAAAAGTGAGAATGAGGCAATTATAATGATAATTTTACTTCCTCATGTTTGGAAATATGTTTACCTAGTATTAAGCAATATTCTTGAAATGGAGTGTTTTTTCCACCTCCTTCCCAGGAGAGGATAAGTATCTTACTATTGCAAATGAACCTCAACAGATTCAGAGAAAGTGTTGTATCATCCTTAAGAAGAGTCGAAATCCAGATCCATTATACACAGTCCATGGATATAAATCTCACTTGTTTGTGATCCTTCATTGATCATAATCAAAAGATAGAAAAGAAATTTTCAAGGGGAAGATTGATCCTCAAGTCGAAATACCTGTTTCCATGGTGACAGCCTATTAAGTTACAGTTGACAACAGGGAACTGAAAAAAGGGGTTGACTAGCGATTTCAAATTTTAAATCCATATAATCAGTTAGAGGGCTGCAGGATTTGAACACCTCCAGAATGACTTCAAATGTTGTGAAGGAAAAGTCACTAATTATTTCATAAGTGCCATTTCTAGACCAGAGGTAGCTTTATATCCTGCCTACCAGGAAGAGTGGAGGAGACAGACCTGAGTTTAGAGTGATTAATGACCCTGAACTGGGGAAGCAGACCTCTCTTTGCCCAAGTACTTCAAACTTCTCTGAAGCATGACTTAGGAATTAGTTATTTAACATGTGGATTTTCCTCTCTTGGGGTCAATTAAATTTTCATTAGAACAATGGTTTGCAACCTTGGCTGTAAATCAGAATAACCTGGAGAGCCACTTTAAAAAAAAAAAAAATCCAATGCCAGAGTCTCACCCCTGGAGATTTTGGTTCAATTTGGACTGAGGCCCAGGTGATGGTATTTTTTAAAAACTCCCCAGATGATTCTAATGTGCATCCCTGGCTGAGAACCAGGCGTTAGAATCTCTCTCCTGGTTAACTCAACTTGCACAGCTTGTCTTGATAGAAGGTGGGTCTTTACTGCTCCTAATTCTATTTATTAAGTTTTCATTATGCAACCTTCATTAAATTATATCCCTTAACCTATGAGCAACCCTCGGGGGTAAATGTTATTCTAATCTCCATTTTGTAGTTAAAAAACTGAAGTATACAAAGATTACACATTTGCCTAAGTTTGCATTGCTAAATAGCATAGGGCTGGATTCAAACTCCAACCTGAATGATCCTAACTAAGCCCATGCTCTTAACCCCAACTATAGTGTCCTCTCCATCACTGAGAAAATGCCCAGTTGACTAATTCCCACCCTCTTCACAGAAGAGTCAGGAGCAAGGAGAGAAGATAAATGCATCTCATTCCCATTGGCTAGACTGTGGAGGTCTGATAAAAAGTTCAAAGTGTCAGTCCTGGTGGAGACCTTCAAGGATACCTGGTTCAACCACTTCGTTTTACAGATGAGGAAAGTGAGGCCCAGAAAAGATACATAATGAAAACTTAATAAATAGAATTAGGAGCAACCCTCGGGGGTAAATGTTATTCTAATCTCCATTTTGTAGTTAAAAAACTGAAGTATACAAAGATTACACATTTGCCTAAGTTTGCATTGCTAAATAGCATAGGGATGGATTCAAACTCCAACCTGAATGATCCTAACTAAGCCCATGCTCTTAACCCCAACTATAGTGTCCTCTCCATCACTGAGAAAATTCCCAGTTGACTAATTCCCACCCCCTTCACAGAAGAGTCAGGAGCAAGGAGAGAAGATAAATGCATCTCATTCCCATTGGCTAGACTGTGGCGGTCTGATAAAAAGTTCAAAGTGTCAGTCCTGGTGGAGACCTTCAAGGATACCTGGTTCAACCACTTCGTTTTACAGATGAGGAAAGTGAGGCCCAGAAAGGATAAGTAACCTTCCGAAGTTAATAGCCAGGTTGACTTCAGAGCCCCAGCTCCTAACTCCAAGCAAAACTTTCCCCTGTACCCCTTAGGTTCCTAGTTATCACACAGCAAAGGAGAGGAGACAAGGGGATCAGCAAACACACGTCATAGTTGGCCAACATGAGCCCACGGGAGGGGAGCCTTCACCGGGAGGGGCTTCCTTATGGCTGGTGGGATTGGGGGAAACTTCTTGAAGGCGGTGGCATTTAATCTGAGCCAGAATTAAGTAGGCTTTCAATTTGCTGAGTGGAAGGAGCATTGCATGGGGGCGGGGGGAGAGAGGGTAGGCAAAGGCATGAAGGGAGGAGGTTTGTTCTGGGAGCGCAGGGTCGCACGAATTGCTGGGCAGGGGGCTGTGTGAGGAGAGGACAGGAGAGGCGGGACGGGGAGGAGGTGGACACTGCAGAGCTCTAACCCAAGAGCCGCGGCCGCGCTTCCCAAGCAACGCGGGACCGTCGCGGGATCCAGGCCAGCTCAAGGCAGGGAGGGCCTGACCTCCTGCCCGGGTCGTGGGGAGGACAGAAGAGGGGGCGGGGCAAAAGCTACAACTGTGAGGGGAGAGGAACGAGCGAAAGAAAACGCGGGACCTGCGCGGACCGTGGAACTGCGCCTGCGCCGCACCCCTCCCCCACCGCGGAACCGGGCAAGGAAAGGGGCGGGGACAGAAGCCTCTGGTCGTGTCACTGAACGGTCTGCCTTCCGAGGGGACAGCCCTGCGAGAGCGGGAAGCAGAGCAGGTGCGGGGGGGAGGGAGGTGGCAGCGAGAGGCAGCGGGGGAGGACAGAGCTGGGGCCTGGGGGAGAAAGGCCTCAAAGAAAGTCTCCATGTCCTGCCCCTTGGCCTCGTTGGACAGATGGCCAAAGTGGTCTCAGTGCGGACGGTAACAAAGTGCTGGGGAGACGGTATGGATTCAGCCCTGTTAGATGAAATCCTCTTGAACGTGACATAGTCCACGGTATGGACAGAGACCCAGGGAAGGGACGGAATTACAGCATGCCTAGGCCTGAGGGAAGGGCTGTCCTCACCCAGGGGCACAGCCACCATTGTGGTGCCAGCGTAGGGATGCGCAGAGAAGAAACATCCTGATTTCTCTCTTGTGCCCCCTGCCAGGCTCCTGCGTGCTGAACACGTTGGAAGACTGGAGGGCAAGGCAGCCGCCGCAGTGCAGTTCCCAGGGATCGGCCTTCCCAGGAGCACAAGGCCATGGCCCTGAGGCCACCAGAGCCACCCGTGTGGGACATGGCTCTTCGGTCTGTGCAAGTGGGTGACTGGCCGAGCTCCCTTGGGGGAAGAGGAGCTACTGGTTCCAAGCAGATTTGCTGCTGCATCTCCCTGGCTGCTGCTTCTCAAATGTCTGGTAACTGGCATCCTTGGAATCTTGGGTGGGTGTCTTGCTTTGAGAAAAGTGTCACCAA
>NW_007735919.1:55133-60371 GCF_000696425.1 Galeopterus variegatus
CTTCCCAAAGTCACCTAATTGTAGGAACTGCCCTTGATTTTTGACAAAGTGACACAGATGGCAGTGGGGTGTCACAAGTCTCTTTTAACATAAAACCTCTAAACCAAGATGAAGGCTCACATATGACCAGTGCTAAGAAGAACAAAGGAGTATATGGTGTGGAAGAGAGGATGAGGGATGTTATGGACCAAATGTTTCCTAACCCCCAATGTGGTGGTATTTGGAGGTGGGGCCTTTGGGTTGTGATCAGGTCATGAGGGTGAAGAGGTCATGAATGAAATTAGTGCTCTGATAACAAGAGGTCAGAGAGCTATCTAGCTCTCTCTGCCACATGAGGATACAATGAGAAATTGGCCATCTGCGACCTGGAAGAGAGCCTTCACCAGAACTTGACCATACTGGCACCCTGATCTCAGACTTCCAACCTCCAGAACTGTGAGAAATAAATAAATTTCTGTTGTTTATAAGCCACCCAGTTTATGGTATTTTGATGTAGCAGCCTGAGCTACGACAGGGCATTTGCTTTGTCAGGGAGTATGTGCAAAGCCCCCATGGCAAGTAGGAGGGACCTACTGTGACAGGGACAGAGATGTGGGGGGCACAACGTACGATGGGGCTGGGAGCTTTGGGGCCAGCCCCTGCTGCACCTCATAGCCAGTCTTCAGGACTTGTTTTCTGTTTGTTTGCTTGTTTATCTTCTATTCTTCAAGCAATGGAAAACTCCTGCAAAGTTTTAAGCAGGGAGATGGCATTTGCCGGCCTGCCTTTCAAGATGCTCTGGCTGTAGCACAGAGAATGGAACACGGGGCAAGAGTGGTGTGGAAAACCAGTTAAGAGGCCATCGCTACAGTCCAGGTGAGAGATGATGGGAGTTGGAATCAGAGTGGAAACAATGGCCGGATTTGAGAGATTCAGAAGGAAAAATGATCAGACCTGGTGACAGATTGGAAATGGGAGGGAGGTGGNGAGAGATTCAGAAGGAAAAATGATCAGACCTGGTGACAGATTGGAAATGGGAGGGAGGTGGAGATGAAGAAATTGAGGCTCAGGCCCAAGGAGAGGGTAAAGGCTTGCCCAAGTTCACAAGGCTGTCCAACTCCAGGCTCTATCCACTCTTCTAACTGGGGGCCGGGACACAGAGAATGGCCTTCACTAGTCTGATTGAGGCAGGCCTTGGATGCAAGGGAATTACCTGCTAATTTTTGTGATGAGGGAAGCCCAGGGTGGGATGGTTCTTCAGCACAGCTTCAATAGCCAGCACGTGCATGACTGCCTTGTGCAACTGGTGGAACTGTTCACCAAGATGGGAATCACTGGAAGGAGACCATGTTAGGGGAAGATGATGATGAGTTAGGGTCGGGGCACATTGGGCTCAGGATGCCCATGAGAGATCCAAGAGGAAATACCCAGGAGGAAGTAGGTAAGCAGGTTAGAGTGAGATCAGGGCTGCAAGTGGAAATCTGGGAGTCACTTGCATGANAAAATATGTTATTTTGCATTTGTCTTGTCTCCTGACATACAGATCTTAAAATCCTTAGAATCTCCAAAGTGATAAGTCTTTTCATATGCTAATGATGGCGACAGTCTAGGTAGCTTCAGGATGGGGCTTGTCACAGGAAGGACCACAGCAGGACTTTCAGTCCCACCCCCCAACCTCCTGGGAAGGAAGGGGCTGAAGGCTAAGCTGATCACCAGTGGCCAATGATTTAATCAATCATGCCTATGTACAGGGTTCTGGGGGCTTCTGGATAGCTGGACACATGGAGGTTCCCAGAGGTGGCACCCAGGGAGGGCATGGAAACTGTGTCCCTTCCCCATACCTCACCCTGTGCATCTCTCCATCTGTATCCTTTGTAATATCCTTTACAGTAAACTGATAAATGTAAATAAATGTTTGCCTGAGTTCTGTGAGCCGCTCAAGCAAACCTTGATTTATAGCTGGCTGGTCAGAAATTCCAGAGGCATCTGAAGTGGGGGCAGTCTTGGGGACTGAGCTCTCACCCTGTGGGATCTGAAGCTGTCTCTAGGTAGATAGTGTCGAAATTGAATTGGATTAGAGGACACCCAGCTGGTGTCCACTGGAGAACGGCTTGCTTGCTAGTGGGGAGAAATCTCCACATATTTGGTCACAGAAGTCAGTCTTCTGTGTTGATGATTGTGCTGTGGGAACAAAGGAAAAACTGGGTTTTTCCCACTCACAGAAAATATAGAGTTAAAGGAGGAAATGAGGTTGGGTAGAGTAAAATATGTCTACAAAGGAGAAAGTGTGGTCAGAAGGGTAGGAAGGAAATAAACAGGGGCAGGGGAGCTCCTGGAAACCTAGTCAAGAGCACTTCAAGGAGAACGTGGTCAGTGGTACTGGCGCACCTGAGAGGTCAGGAAAGATGAGGCCTAAAAATGGGACCTTTGAGTTGGATGATACAGAAACCATAGTGATTTTGGTAAGAAATAATGAAAGAATGCTCAAGCACAGTTCTGATTTTTAAAAATAAAAATATTGGAGAAAGAAATCTATGGCCTGCAAACATTTCTGTTTTTCTTGAATTTGTTCTTAGTGGGAAAAAAAAAAAACTGCACTTTAGTGGTCTGGAGTTGATCAGACTTGTAGGGTAAATCTTATAGATGGAGAAGGGAAGGGCGAGTGGAACCATATTAGGAGAGAGAGAGGGTCCCATGGCACTGGGCTGGCTGACCCTGGTCCCCGCAGCATCTCACCCTCTGTATTAGTTTCTTAAGGCTGCTCTAACAAACACAAACTGAGTGGCTTAAAATAATAGAAATTTATTTTCTCACAGTTCTGGAGGCTGCAGATCCAAAATCAAGGTGTACTGCCAGCTGCCAAAAAAAAAGTGTCAACAGGGCCATGCTTCTTCCAAAGGCTCTAGGAAAAAAAACTTCGTTGCGTCTTCTAACTGCTGATCCTTCCTGTAGTTCCTTGGCTTGTGGCCGCCGATCTCTGCCTCTGTTGTCACATGGTCTTCTCTGGGTCCCCTCCCTTTCTCTTCTCTTTTTATAGACATTTGTCACTGGATTTAGGGCTCACCCTAATCCAGGATGTTCTCATCTCAAGATCCTTAACATAATTACTATGTTACAAAGACCTTTTTTCCGAATAAGGTCCTATTCACAGGTTTCAAAGAACGTATCTTTTGAGGGTCACCATTCAACCCAATATATCCTCCCATTCCCATCTCCTTGAGTATCATTTCATCTTATCCAAAAGTCTCCATCCCAAAACAGAAGAGCCAACAATCCTGTCCTTACTTCTTAACATCCAAACCCAGCCCTACTCTGCTAAGTTATAGGAGCCACCAGCGTTGATGTAAAGCTGAGTGTCCGCCCCCCTGCTGCCGGCCCCCAGTCAACTGAGGGAGACTGTTCTGTTTCCTAGAGAAAGGGAGGTGTCCAGATTCCAGATGTCTCTGCATCAGGTAGTGGTTTTTTCTTTGCTGGATGTATTTCCCCATACGCACAGTGCTAAATTTAATCACCAAGTTCTNTCATCTCAAGATCCTTAACATAATTACTATGTTACAAAGACCTTTTTTCCGAATAAGGTCCCATTCACAGGTTTCAAAGAACGTATCTTTTGAGGGTCACCATTCAACCCAATATATCCTCCCATTCCCATCTCCTGGAGTATCATTTCATCTTATCCAAAAGTCTCCATCCCAAAACAGAAGAGCCAACAATCCTGTCCTTACTTCTTAACATCCAAACCCAGCCCTACTCTGCCAAGTTATAGGAGCCACCAGCGTTGATGTAAAGCTAAGTGTCCGCCCCCCTGCCGCCAGCCCCCAGTCAACTGATGAGGGAGACTGTTCTGTTTCCTTAGAGAAAGGGAGGTGTCCAGATTCCAGATGTCTTTGCATCAGGTAGTATTTTTTTCTTTGCTGGATGTATTTCCCCATACGCACAGTGCTAAATTTAATCACCAAGTTCTACCACCTTCTTTTTCAGGAATCTCTTAGGATAAATGGCATTGGGAGGTGGAGAAGGGAGGGAGATGAACTAACTGCAGATCAAATGCACTATAGTTTTCCACGTTCCAAATGAACTTTTGAAACAAAGCCCATTTGCACACCCAGGACTGCATTAAGGTTTCCTGTATCAGCTACTGAATGAGAATCAGAACTCAAGAGGACTGGTTAACAATTGGCTGCTGTAACCATGAACACAGACTCACGGGGTCACGTAATGTGCCTATGGTTGGGGGAAGAAAGGGAGTAGAGGACCCTTGGTGGCCACTTCCCCTCTGAGTATGAGAGAATGATGCATGTGCTTCAAAGTGGTTTTCATATGAAAAATTGAAGAGTTTTTAGGGGCTTCGTGACTCAAGAACTGTAGCTTCTTTCCAAGATAATCAAGAACAAAATATGGCACTTCACTTGGCTGTGACAATAAAGTGCTGTCTTAATAATAATAGGTGAAATTCTTCTTCTGCAAAGAGCTTATAGTACTCTATGCATGCATTTAACTTATCCTCACAGGATTTCAGAAAACTGCTTTCAGATATCACTTTGTTGTACATTTGGGGAAACTAAGGCATGGAGATAGTAAATGAGTGCTGTGCCATGTTTTGGCCATCCACAGGGCAACTTATCTGCACTACCACAAAAGGCACTTAAGACTTAAAATTGAGCTGGCCAGTTAGCTCAGTTGGTTAGAGTATGGTGTTAGAATTCCAAGGTCACGGGCTGGGATCCCAGTACCAGACAGTGACCAAAAAAAAAAAAAAAGTCTTAAAATTGTCCTTCAAAAGTTAGTCCATAGGTGAGAAAGGACTAAGACACAGGCCTCATTTTCTGGTTTCTGTGTTTTATCTTGTAAGTCAGTGGTTCCCAAATTAGGCAGCAATTAAATCAGCTTGGTAGATGTTCACCTTTCCATCCTGCCTCTGACCCATTGAATCAGCCTCTCCAGGGGATAGGGCCTGGGGATTGATGATCTGCTCCCCCACCCCTTGCTTTTCTGATGCTCAGTTGCATTTGGGACCTCCTGCCATGGCCTCCTGGGATCTTTGCTTGGTTGCCTCTAGGCACTCTGGTTCCTGGACCTTCTAGTAGTCCCAGGTACTGTCCAGACACGTTTGGTCTTTGGTATCCACATCTGGGTCCATGTTGCCTCCTTGCTGTTGAAGCTGTGCTGAAGAACCATCCCACCCTGGGTTTCCCTTGTCACAAAAATTAGCAGGTAATTCCCTTGCATCCAAGGCCTGCCTCAATCAGACTAGTGAAG
>NW_007735919.1:61043-62891 GCF_000696425.1 Galeopterus variegatus
TGGACAGCCTTGTGAACTTGGGCAAGCCTTTACCCTCTCCTTGGGCCTGAGCCTCAATTTCCTCATCTACAATGGGTACAGTGTAGGGGAATGGCAGCATGCAAGGGGTGGGGGGTGTTACTAAAAAAAATCAAATTAAATAGTATTTGTTAAATGCCTGGCATGGTATTCAACAAATGCCAATTCTCTTTTCTTCTCCCTGAAAGGTCCCTATTTCTGTTACATGAATTTTAGGAATCTCTTCCTTCTTTTTATTAGAAGAGAGGTATGGCACGTCATCCTATGCACATATCTGTGTGTGTGTCCCTTTAAGTTAGAGTTGGCACTTTATAATTTTAATTACCTGATTTTTCCAGGCTGGCTGAAGAGAACCATTAACTGTGGTTCCTGGTTAAATAAACAACTATCTGTGGCCACTCACCTGGTTCTCACCCAACATAATTACCCAGGTGGGAAATAGCTTGATTGCAAATCAACCCTGCACTTGGGAGCATGTCTGGAGCTCGACTGAAACCATTGTTCACTGCTTTTGTTCATGAGGATGTATTTGTGGCATTGCTTTCCCAACCAAAAATTGCAAGGCTTCTCACAGTATCCAGATTTCTACTCATCTGAGAGTCCTCCTGCCCCAAAGCCCCAAAATGAATTTTGCATATTTCATAAAGGTCTCTACTTTGCAGCAAACCTTCTCTAACACAACCTTGAAATTTGATGAAGTAACGTATCAAAGGGCAGAAACTTGTTTTATTTATACTGAATATAGAATAGAAGGTGTGTCCTCCCAGTTACAGAAATTCAGAGCTCAGGAAGTTGTAGGGTGACCTACCACCCTGTTTGCCTGGCCATGAGGAGGTTCACTAGACCTGGGAGTTTCAGTTTTAACACCCATGAATAGCCCAGGCAGACTGGGACAAGTTGACCGCCCTAGCAGGGATGAGATGGGGTGTTAACAGAAGACCTTTCCATCCTCTTCCAGCAACACCAGCTGGTCATCCACCCCCACAAATGGTTAAAGTTGGCCCAGGGAAGAGGTGCTCCTTGACACTGTCTCAGGTACACACTTTATGCTGGACTTCTGAGTCTAGAGAAACCTACTCTCTTTAAACATTAAAGAATGTTGGGGAGTGGCAAACAGAGCAGCAGAAACTTCCCACTCAGGAATCATAGGAACTTGCTCAGAATTACCTTCGTCAGATGTTATGCACGGGGCCAGCCTTGTGGTAGACAGAGAAAGGGAAAATTGGTAGACTGCCATTTGCTATTGGTGTGGCCTTGGGTAAGTCATCTCTAAGTTTCAATTGCCTCACCTGCACTTTGTTGATAACAATATCTCCTTACAGAGCAGCGGTAGGCCACAGTGGGCACTGCATAAAAGGCACTAAGTTCATGCCAGTTCCTCCCCATCTCCATGCCCATGATGAGGGGTATATTCGGGGACAGTGCAGCAACACCCTCAAAATGTTCCCCGGTGAGTTTAGATTCTAATTCACACTGTTAGAATTGAATGTCAGTTAGAAATTTTTTTTAAAATATTCTGCTTTCCTCTTCTCCAGAGTAAGTAACACTAATGCATGCGCCTCTGAGTTATAAATATCCAGATTCTTTAACCTAGCCATTTGACAGATAAAGAAACCAAGGGCCAGAGTGTGTGGGTGGGTGACAAGCCTCCTAGATGGCGGATCTAAAATCCAGTCTTCTAAGTTTCAATCTTGTGATCCAATTGCTCCATCCTGCTAACTCCCAACTCCCAGCCCTTTCCTCAAGGATTTGGTCTCTGACAGTGTAATGAGTTGGGAGAACAAGAGTAGAAGCCTTGAGAAGATACTAGCACATTTCTGATGTTTGATT
>NW_007735919.1:62964-64912 GCF_000696425.1 Galeopterus variegatus
CCCGGTGAGTTTAGATTCTAATTCACACTGTTAGAATTGAATGTCAGTTAGAAATTTTTTTAAAAATATTCTGCTTTCCTCTTCTCCAGAGTAAGTAACACAAATGCATGCGCCTCTGAGTTATAAATATCCAGATTCTTTAACCTAGCCATTTGACAGATAAAGAAACCAAGGGCCAGAGTGTGTGGGTGGGTGACAAGCCTCCTAGATGGCGGATCTAAAATCCAGTCTTCTAAGTTTCAATCTTGTGATCCAATTGCTCCATCCTGCCAACTCCCAACTCCCAGCCCTTTCCTCAAGGATTTGGTCTCTGACAGTGTAAGGAGTTGGGAGAACAAGAGTAGAAGCCTTGAGAAGATACTAGCACATTTCTGATGTTTGATTAAAGGGCGTGAGAGCTGGTTTTGGTAGAAGGAAGTGGGAGGAATGGGTAGGCATTGAATGCCTTGGAGAGACAAGAAGCACTAACCAGAAAGAAGACAGCTCACTTTACTGAACTAGTTAGTTTCAGGCTGACCCCAATCAGGAGACTATGCTTGATTCACTGATGGTAGTGACTCAAACCTGTTTATTTTCCTTTAATGGATACAATTCTAGCTACTAAGCAATGAGGGTCCCTGACCTGGAAATGTGGAAACAACAGCCACCTACTAAAGTGGGGTGCTGTGCTGGCTTTTCCAGGCTAGCAGATGAGCATTTTTCGTATTGAGGGCACAGGTAATAGCAGGCTCACCCTGTTTCATTATATCTGAAATTCTACAGTGCTTTTGCTTACACCCCAGGGCCGCCTCTATAATCTAGGCTGTGCCTTTGGATGGCTTTCCCCTTGATAAATCATGCTGGTAATGTGAAATCACTTTTTAAGCTGGTAGGGAACTGAATTTATCATTGAAAAGCTATACCCGATTTGCTCAGCCCAAGGATCTGACAGTTCAAAAGGTAGAAAGTGCTTCTTGCCAAGAATGGATTGTGAAATGGATCAGAAAATCAAGGCTGTTAGTGCAGCTGCTGCTTTGCAGCTCACGAGTACCCCCGATGGCTGCATGTAACCCCGTCATTTTGGCTGTAAAGGGATTATGACTATGACTGCAAGTCACTTTAACTGTATTTTTCCCCCTGCTAGATAAGATACTGTAGATAAGAATCAGGATTCAGAGTTAATTCCCTTCTCCTTACTAATCTGTGAAGAAAAATTAGCCTGTTTATCAGGTTCTTGGGAAGTCGGAGATTTAGCTAGATTTAGCAATACCTTATGACAAAGACAAAGTATTTTTGAGAATAAATGAAGCAATATATAATGTGATATTCTAAAAGTGTGTTCAGTTATGCATTAGATTAAAATGGAAAATAAATTAGAGGTGAAATTGTACATAACAAAAAAGATTTCCAAGCTCTATTCCTGACTGACTTGTTAAGAGCCATGTTCAGTAGGTCAGAATTCTACTATACCAGACTAAGTTGATCTCTTGTTTGTCAAAATGGGTTTGACACGTAGTAATATAATAATGATAATAATAGCTAATGTAAATGCTTATCATGTGCCAGGGAAATGCAAAAATAACCATTCAATAAATATTAGGTATTGTCATAATTATTCCATATGCCCATTACAATCCTATAAGTTATGTATCCTTATTGTCCCCATTTTGCAGAGGAAACTCAGGTCCCAAGACATTAAGTAATTTGCCCAAGCTTCCATAGCTATAATGTACTAGACCTGGGGTATCAGCTCATTTCTCTCTGACCCCAGAGCCTGTGCTTGGACTCCTTGCTTTAGTGTCTTCCTGCTGTCCAC
Organism: Galeopterus variegatus; assembly: GCF_000696425.1. Classification (NCBI taxonomy): domain Eukaryota; kingdom Metazoa; phylum Chordata; class Mammalia; order Dermoptera; family Cynocephalidae; genus Galeopterus; species Galeopterus variegatus. Next base: position 64,760 of record NW_007735919.1, read on the forward strand.
GTTGCCCTTATTCATGTTCATCCAGTGGCAAAATCAATTGTGCTACTGAAAGTAAGGATCACACAGATTATATATGTGAATTTTAGCATTATGATTAAGAGTGTGTGCTTTAAAACCAGCTCTGCTACTAACCAGCTGTGTAACTTTTGCAAG
>NW_007735919.1:64922-66450 GCF_000696425.1 Galeopterus variegatus
ATAATAATACCTCCCTCATAGGATTGTTGGAAGAAAAATTAACACCCTATAAGCTCTCTGTAAATGCTGTCTATTATTATTACTAAACGTACCTGCTTTCTTAAATGTAATAGCCTCTCTGTGACATACTTGCCTGAACAGTGTTTGTTAAAAGTTGTAGTAATGTCTAAAGGGACATTTTTCAACTCAGGAAGACACCATCATCCTAACTGATAGTAAATTCTAGAAGACTGAGCATGCCCTAGCACTGTGAGTGATGGCAGGAGAGAGCCTTAAACCACTAGAATGAAGAGTCTTAGTATCAAGTGCTTTTTGCCTTTGGTATTTGCAGACACTGACGATCATGTGTGAAGATGACTTAAATGACCAGAGTCTTTTTACACTTAGCACGTGTGAAACTGTCATTTCCACTATAGACACAGCAACTGCTTTCAGAACAGCCAGCCCAGTGAGCTTTTAGTTAAAGAGAAGGCTCCTGCCTTCATGGGGTAGACGNGAACAGCCAGCCCAGTGAGCTTTTAGTTAAAGAGAAGGCTCCTGCCTTCATGGGGTAGACGTGGGATATGCCAGGCAGGATCTCCTACCAGAAAGTATTAACCTCACATCTGTCATTCCACCATTACAGACTGTCTCTCTACCTCTGAAAGGCCCTTACTCCTGAAGAATCCCTAGTAGGATTTAAATATGCCTGGAGGGTTCCAAGCCTTATCAGAACCCACTTTGACTGGCTAATCAGTAGACATCTTCTGCAGGCATCCAGATGAAAAGTAAAACACTTCCAGGGGACCCAAGAAGGTGAAGGAGCAGGCAATGATACCAACCTACGGGCTCTGTCTGGTGGGTTCTCCAAGCCCCCTCTCCCTGCACCCCTCCTGCATTAACACTATTGACTATAAGGAGACATTTGATAAAGTTGAATTAACTGTGCCTTTGTCTACAAGATTATATGAAAAAACTTCTGAGACCCATAACTCCCTCAGTCTTCACATGTCCACACTGAAGATTCCAGGAAGAGTCTCAGGCTTTCCAGAACAAATGGAGAACCTGATTATTATATTTGTCATTAAACCATTAGTGATTCACACATTTAAATCTAATTAAAAATAGGCTACTCTGCTTAATGATTGTTGCAAAGAAGGTAACTCTTCAGTTATTTTAGACATTTAACCTCTATCTTTAGCAGGATATACACTCTTACCAAGGGCTGGGCCATCAGGGGTTTTCTGGTTAAAAATGCAGGTTCTTCTCAGGCAGGTTGAACTATCATACTCTTGTTAAACATGCTATCTTCAAATGCTTGGATGCTGGTGTTATTCAGATATTTTTAGGGTGAAGAAGGCAACAGGGGAACTGAATTTGGTGCAGATAACCATAGAAAAAAATTTTTCTCCAGTTCCTTGTAATTTGAATAAAAAAGTTTTCTTATCCAACAAAAAGACATTCAAGAGTCATACTTAAATGTTAATTTTGAAAAACAAAACTGTTTTATCTTCCAGTGTATTGCATTTCCCTCCAAAGTATGTTCACT
>NW_007735919.1:67099-68713 GCF_000696425.1 Galeopterus variegatus
TTGAAAAACAAAACTGTTTTATCTTCCAGTGTATTGCATTTCCCTCCAAAGTATGTTCACTCATTTTTAAATTCGAAGAGTCGTAGTTTTCATAAAACACTTATTGCCACTGGGTTTTGTTATTTTTGATTTATCAAGAAAGAAACTATTGCTAAATTGTCATACCAACACCTTCCTACCTCCTTGCTCAATCCCCTCACCTTGAAAGTCACATTTGGATTTTTTCAGGCCTGTCCTACTGTTACAGGACACACTCAGCACCTGGCTGACAATCTCCAAAATTGGTACCAAACTCACAGGTCTGGCTGCCTGCCCCCAGACAAAAACCAAACAACCCAAAAGTCAAATGCTGGTGAAAATAGAAGTCAGCTTTTATTCAGGAATACCAGTGACCTGAGGAGGGATGTTGGGCTCACCCATCTCTCCAGTAACCTGAAGGAGGATGGCCAGGCTAAAGCCGTCTCAAAGACTCAGGTTTACTGAGGGGTTTTAAAGAGACTGAGGGAATGGAACTTAGGAAATGAAAAGCAGGAGAGAGGGGCAATGAGCAGTGAGGGCTTCCTGCAAGGTCTCAGGTGCAAAGTCTCACCAAGACTCCATCTAGCTTCTACTCCCATCTTTGCTAGTATCTCAGGGTCTGTGTAGTTCATGTGAGTCTGCAGCTTCAGGCTGGCTAGAAAACAACTTTACATTCATGTAAATAATGTCATCTTGCCCCATTACCAAGGTTCAAAATATCAAATAACCATGGCAATAGAGGGAACTCAGAAAAATGCACGCTCACAAAAAAACTGTCTTTTTAAAATTTGCCGATAGCCTATCTGGTTTTAGATTCCAACATAGCTTCAGTCTTGCTCACTCCAACACTACCTGTTCAGTTTTCTGGTTATGGAGAGGCAATGAGGGTAATGTATAATGATGATGGTGACAGACAGGAACACTATTCATAATTATTTCTTTCCTCTCCTGTCTTAATATAAAAATCAGGAACTATTAACCCAGACCCAGGACCCTACTTTTGCCAAAGCCTTGAGAGTTCTGCCCTCTTCTCCCCACTGGGGACCCCAGCAGAGGGAGGTTACAGGCATACAGCAGTGAGAGCTGGCTTGGAGATCCCAGATGCACCCAGAAATCCTCTCTCCCCAGGAGCAAGCCGTGCAGACAAGAGCTGGGATTTGGCTTGGAATCTCGGCTCTGCCCTCACTAGTTGGTGGGACTTGAGAATGTTACCTACCTTCCTGAGCTTCTGTTTCCCCACTTATAGAAATATGGATTAGAATAAGTACATCGCAGATTTGTAATGAGAATTGAACAAGACCACATTTGAAACTGAACAGCAGAAGATATTTAACCCATGTTAATTTCCTGCCTCTGAGCTGATGATTGCTTATGAGTTTCTAACTCTCTCTATAAACCACTCTCCTTTTCAGAATCTTAATCTTTTCTTGTCCTTGGCAGCTGTCCTCAAAGGAATTATGATTTATGACAGTTCAGGGCAGAATGCTAATTTAGAAATCTGTGTAGCTGCTAGCAAGACTGACTTAAGCAACACATAGAGAACAATAAATATTAGGTGTATAGTGGGTTGAATGGTGCTACACAGAGAGGGGGGGG
>NW_007735919.1:69720-70389 GCF_000696425.1 Galeopterus variegatus
GAAGAGACAACAAATTCTCCCCTAGAGCCCCCAGAGGAAGTGCAGTCCTGCTAGATTTCAAGTTTTTAGCCTCCAAACTGTGAGAAAATAAATTTTTGTTGTTTTAAGCTGCCAAACTTGTGGTACTTTGTTACAGCAGCCATAGGAAACTAATACAAGGTGCTACTATTATTATTAATAAATACAGATTGAGTTTATTTTAACTTTTGCTTTTTACCCTTGATATAGAGAAGGTAGAAAAGTCCCTACTCTTGGCATTTTTCTAATCAGAACCCTTACTAAAATAGTGGCAGTTGAGATGGAGGCCAAGGGTAGATGGAAGAGTTTTTCAGAACACTGTAGTCATATTAAGTGATTCAGCTCTAAATCTCCAAAAGTGTCCCATGAGTACTATGGAGAAATAAGAAGAGAAACCACATTTAATAAAAGTGTTTACCTGCACACTTGCATACCAATTTTGATAGTGCCTTTGAGCCAGAGAACCAATGAACTTGATATTATTGCCAGTGGGGAACTTTCCATCCCCACCTTACAACCACCCCAAATCCAATGAAAAAGGGTAATAAAGACATTCCATGACTCTATCACCTGTCCTGCATAATGTGCAATTCTTATAACCATCAATGCCCAACTGTTAAATAACAAAAGTAAAATGCTGGCTCAGTCCTC
>NW_007735919.1:70558-71429 GCF_000696425.1 Galeopterus variegatus
TATAGCTATGTGCTTATGAAGAAAAGTTTATGAGACTTTCTCCTTAAATCTAATAATTGAAAATTATCTTTCTCGTAAAAAAACAATTTTGCTTTTTCCTAGGGGTGTAGTACAACTGGAAGATCAGAGCACATCAAGAACAAAATATCAACAAAAGACAAAAAAAAAGAAAACAAAAAAACAAAATATCAAATTGAACGTAAAAGTGGTATTGAAGGTTGTTTGGAACCTTGAGCAGCAGTGGGATGCCTTTGGTACCTGTACTATTATTAAGGTTGCAGTTTGGGGTGATTGTCTCACATCTCAGTTCAAATGAAGTTAATGGGCTTTGCAGTCATCACTGGGAGGGCAGGTAGATCCCAGCGTCCTTCATGAGATGCTGTGAGTTCCGTGGCTTGTTTTGTGATTCCTTTAGTAAGNTTATACAGGCAATTCCTGCTTCTAAATACAAGCTATCGCTGGAGACTAAATGACTCATTATGGGTTCTAATACTAACTTCACATATTCCTGTACCTTTGTTCCCGGCACATAGTAGGTACTCAATAAATATTAACTGGCCCCTGAATGAATATGTGCAAATCTACATGTTGAGCCTCATAAGTTAAAAGCATCAAATGAGTAAGTCACGAAGCAAAAATAAGCAAAAACAAGGAAAGGATGGAGTGGATGTATGCGGAGCACCCCAAAGTGATCAATATTTAACCAGCACCTACTACATGTCAGGCACCGTTGAAGCCCTAGGAATGCAGTGAAGAAAAAGTCTTGGGACTGTCCTTCTAGCTGGGGAAACAGACAAGAAACAGATGAGTATAAGGCAAAGTCGTGGGCTATACTTGAGATGAATCTAGACATTCATCCAAAACCAGACAT
>NW_007735919.1:72013-75235 GCF_000696425.1 Galeopterus variegatus
TAATGTAACATCATGGAGGAAGATGGTGGCAGTTTGGACAAGAATGGTCAAAGTGGAACTGGTGAGAAGTGGTCAGATTTAGGATGTTTTCATGGAGCCAATAGGATTACTGATTTTTGCATGCAGAGTGTTAGAAAAAGGAGCCTCCAAGATTTGGGGAGTAAGCAACTGGAAGGTAAAGTTGCCATTTACTAAGATGCGGGAGATGAGAAAAAGTACGCTGGAAGAGGCAGCTATCAAGATTCTGGTTCTGAATATGTTAAGATGTCTGTTATACTTCCAAGAGGACCTATCAATTAGATAGATTATGCCAGGCCAGAAACGAGGGCTGGTCTCATAGGTGAGGGAGTTCTGTGGTTAAGAGATTTTAAAACACTGGGTTAAGCATGGCAAGTTGCTTTACTCTAGAACTCCTTAAAGTTTTTAACTCAAATGTGTTTGGTGAACACCCAAGAGAAGGATTTAAGTTTTACCAAACTGATTTAACTGTTTTGGGGAGCTTCCAGTCACACTGTTATTCTGTAGGACATCCTTTGGTGTCCTACTATTGAAGACAGCTAGTACTAGTTTTTTAATAGAAATGTCTCCACCTTAAAGTGGAGTAGCATACAAAACAGTATGAGTTTGGAATTTATACCTTTTACTTGGTACCTGGTTACTTTTGTGCTTCATTGCATTTGCCTTGTGAGTTAGTAGAACCCCATTCTGCTAACTAGCAGATTCATAATAAATCAGACCCCAAGATCTTGGCCAGCTCGCCCCTTGGGTGAACTAATAAAGTCAAATTGCAGGGCAAAACACTCAACCTCATGAAGTCTAGGCTGAAACAGTTCAACTTGCCTTTATCCATTACTTTTCTTCAACTCAGTGGGTCTTCTAGATTCAGGCCACCATCTTTCATACAAATCTTCATCAGTTTTAGCCTAGGACCTCTTGTCCTACCACCATCCTGGTACTCTTCCCTGATGATCTCATGTTTTCCAATAACTAAACCACATATACACCAATGACTCCCAAATCCACATCTCCAACTCTGGCTTTCTCCTAATTCTAGGATGGTATTTCCAACTGCTGTCAGCATCTGCATTTGCAGTATCCTAGAAGTATCTCAAACTCGGTGTTTCCCAAACTGAGATCAACCTTTCCCTCAAAACTTGTTCTTCCACCTGAAATGTTTCTTTCCATTTTTACCACCATTGTGCTCCTGTGGTGCTAAATAGAAACCTAGATTCATCCTCCCCTCACTGCCTCCATCTCCTTCACTCCCCACATGCAATCATTCATCTAGTCCTGTCATTTTTACTTTCTACATCTCTTCCAGTCTCTCTCCACTTCCCCCTCCACCACCACTGCCTCGTCAGAGCCTCATCTTGTACCTGAATTGTTTCATCAGCTTCCAAATAGTCTTCTGCCTTCCATTTGGGGCCCCCACCAACCAGTCCTCCTTGCTGTTGCCAGAGCTACCATGTCAAACAGAATACTGGTTGAGTGACTCCCCTAAAAACCACCACTAGCAATTTATTAGCTTCAGAATAAAGCCCTTGTGCCTTAGAATAGCTTCAGGGCCCTTCACAGTCTGGCCCAACCTGTCCTCCCTGCCTCGCCTCCCACCATGCCCCAAAGCCACACAGAGCAACTCTTTCTCCCCATGATGACTGGAACATCATACCTGCATGTGTTTGCACATGCTGAAATCTTGCCTTTGCTGGGAACACACCCCATCCACACTAGTGTCCCTTGTCAGACTCATTGCAAATAAAACATTCTTTGCACAGTCTTCCTTCTCTACTCCTCAAGCAGTTAGATCTCCTTTTCTCCGGGCTCCTGCAATCTTTATAGGTAATACAGGTTTTCCCAGGCCTCCACAGCCTGGAGATAGAAAGAAGATGGATCATCTGAATGAGAGTGTCCTGTTCTCAGGCCCTGCCAATGAAAGTGTTTGGCATTTTGGGTTGCATGGGATGAACATTCTATATGAGGGTGTTTTTAAGACTAAGTCAGAAAATAATGACACTGATGACAATGATTCTTAGCTATGTTCCAGGCCAAAAAACCAAACCCATGAAAGACTAAAAAGTGTTACAAAGTATTGTGGAGACTGGAGCTGAGAGTTTGTTCAGAAACCAAAGGGAGCTCATAGGGACTGAGTTNTTGCATGGGATGAACATTCTATATGAGGGTGTTTTTAAGACTAAGTCAGAAAATAATGACAGTGATGACAATCATTCTTAGCTATGTTCCAGGCCAAAAAACCAAACCCATGAAAGACTAAAAAGTGTTACAAAGTCTTGTGGAGACTGGAGCTGAGAGTTTGTTCAGAAACCAAAGGGAGCTCATAGGGACTGAGTTGTCTTACTGTCCCATCAGCAGCTGGAGTTCCTGAATCCCATTCTAGAGTTCAGCTATTCTTTCTATGTCCACTTCTCTCTGTCTATTCATATCTGCCACTCATCAGCTGCCAAATATCTATTTCACATTCATACCCTTAGCAACAGAGATTCTGTTTGTCAGGCCACCCTGGAGGGCCCTGGAAGGGCTTCAATATGCTGCTATTAGGTCAGGTGCCCTCACCTTGGCCAGACAGTTATGGTCATAGGGTTGCAAGCTATAGAACAGAGTCCTCAGCAGCAACTGGAGCCATGACAAGTGTCACGATGGCTTGTCAAGTTTAAGAACCGTCCTTCTGGGGCCGGTCCGGTGGCGCACTGCTACAGTGCGCCGCTTGAGAGCGCGGTGGCGCTCCCGCTGAGGGTTCAGATCCCACATACAGACCGGCCGCTCACTGGCTGAGCGAGGTGCGGGCGCAACACCGAGGGTTGCGATCCCACTGGTGGTTCCGGTCCGGTATGGGCGCGACACTGAGGGTTGTGATCCATTGCCGGACACGAAAAAAGACAAAAAGAAAAAAAAAAAAAAGAACCGTCCTTCTGTCTGGAGAAATCCCTAATGTGTCTACAATGTGTCTCCAAGCAGCCATGATGGTCCTCAGTTTGTGGCACTTACTCTTTTTCCCTGTTACCTGGATGCTCGCTGTGGTTCCCTGGTCATGGCAGAGACAAACACTACTTCCCTTATGCAGGCAATGTCCCTGTGCCTTCTGCCTTCACCATTCTGGCTGTGGCTCTTGGAGGCAGCCCCTAACCTCACTGGTGTTAGCTCGGCCTGCAACCACGCTTATGTCAACATGCAGTGTTCTCATCTGACTCATGCTACCCCTGATAG
>NW_007735919.1:75748-77928 GCF_000696425.1 Galeopterus variegatus
CCTGCAACCACGCTTATGTCAACATGCAGTGTTCTCATCTGACTCATGCTACCCCTGATAGGCCGCAAAATGGGTTTTCAGAAGCATTTCTTGTGATCCAAGTCTTTAATTTGTTAGTTTGCTTCCTTATTGCTCACTCACCCCAAAGAAACCTGACAAATTCAGGTGAAACCAGAAGACGGTTTGACCACCACTCTCAAAAGCATCCCTCCTTGCCAATCCCCAGCTGATATCCCAATCCAGGTTGTATATTTTGACTCTCTCCTCAGGGTGAATTCTTTGTCCCTCATCTAGTGAGTGAATTGCTCATATGTCTCAGCATGAAGCCAAGGGAGCAGCCTCATTTCTCCACGGAGCAGCCTGCCCAAGAAGCTCATTGAACTCACATAACCCATGATATTAGTACCCTATGACTTACCTACCCCATTGCCACTCTTACTGTGCCCTTGAAAATGTAGAGGTTCACAGCTCCAGTCCTCACTCTTGCTCCAGGGATATACAACTCTGGGCATGACTACTCAAGTAATTATGGTATAACATAATAAGTGTTATGATCCAGGTTTTGTATTAGATGCTTTACATATGTGATATTATTTCATCTTCATGCTCACCCTTTGACAAAGGTATACTTATCTCTAGTTTACATATAAGGATATAACTCAGAGAAATGACGTGCCCTGTCACAAGGTCACACAGCTAATGAGGGCCAGGGCAGGAAGTCACACCCAGTCAGACTCTGACATCTGTGTTCTCCCTTCTCCAGCATGTTGCCTCATGTTTGTTTATGCATCTACGTCCTGCCACCGACTATGAGCTCCTCCTTGGCAGTGACTGGAGTATAATCCATCATTGTAACCCCACTGCATCTAGGGGCTCAAACATTTCTCCATGACAGATGGAAGGGAGACATGAAAAGTAAAGGCCCTGGATTTTGCCTTATACTTAGTAAGTGCTTAATAAATACTTATGAATGAATACCAAGGTTTTAGAGATGCCCTTGAAGCTTCTCTTGAGGCCATCAAGTGATCTGATTGGTAGTGCTCAATTTATCAGCCTCCTCCAGGCAAGCCTGTGAAGCAGAGCGAGAATGATGGGGCCAGAGCTAATGTAATTTCATATGAGTCAATTAAAGTCCCTGTACTGCTGGAAACTGGGACATAGAATTAGAGTGCCCATTATAATTTATACTCAAACGAAAATGGATGGGGAAAGTGAACCTTTGCTTTATATTCTGAAGCCCTTTCCTCTGGCCCTGGAATTGGTTATGAAATGAACAGAGCCTCTGCAAGGGGAGAACACTGGGGTGATTTAGGAGCGATCTTTACCCAGTCCAAGAGCTACATGAACTGACCTGTGGAGCTCTCCACCAGTGTTTCCATTATATGATTCAATCATTTGGATAACAAGAGGCAGAAGAGAAGGGGCAGCCAGACTGGGAGAGTGGCTGTCTGATGAGATACTGTCAGGTCCGCAAGAGCGTAGAGAGAGGCTGGGAGTCTTTTTCATCGTGGCCCTGTATCCTGTCACTGAAACACTAATAAATCATTGCAGATGAGGGGTCCATGTTTCTGCAGCCACTGTGCATAAGAAGGGTCAGTTGGAAGAGCATAAAGTCTGCGCCCACGCCACTGCTTATTTTACCATTCACAAAGAGATAAAAAGGATATTTCAGGGATTTCTGCTTGGGGCAGGAGAGAGAGAGAATACACTTTAAATTTATACTATCATCTTATCTCTGGAAAGAAACAAGGGGGATCAAAAAGTTAAAGGCTTCCAAGGCAATTCTTCATCTCTCAAGACCTCATGGGTTTTAGGATCACAGGATTTTAGAGCCAGAAGGAAACTTGAATGCATCTTTCTTATTTTGTAGATAAGGGAGCTGGAGCTTGCAGGCAGAAGGGCTGGAGGAAGCTTGCACTAGTGAGAGGCAGAGCCCAGGCACCCTCAGAGATGGAGAGCCTGCAATTCCTGGAGGACTCAGTTCCACGCCTATTTTACTTTTTTTTTTTTTTCCTTTTTGTCTTTTTTCATGACCGGCAGCGGATTGCAACCCTCAGTGTTGCGCCCGTACTGGCCCGGGACCGGCAACGGGATCACAACCCTCGGTGTTGCTCCCTGCACCTCGCTCAGCCAGTGAGCGGGAACCGGTCTGTATGTGGGATCCGAACCCTCGGCGGGAG
>NW_007735919.1:78201-83186 GCF_000696425.1 Galeopterus variegatus
CGCTTCCCAAGCGGCGCACTGCAGCAGTGCGTTTACTTTTACCTCTCTACCAGCATCTCAGGCTTCAGCATCCTTCTCCATAAAATGAGAACAAAATCTACTCTTTACAGACTTCTTTTGAAAATCAAATGAGATCATAGTTGTGGAGCGAAAATGTTTTGCAAATTGTAAACCCTGTAAGGTGCTATGAACCTCTCTGCAAATGAAGCATCAAATATTGTTGACATTAAAAAGTATTTACCCCTATTTTATCATCATTGTAAATAATGACACATTTCCAATCTTTGTAGATGACTTTTCATTAGTCACTTTCTTTTCAACCCTCTAATAACAATTCTTAGTTTTCTTCATAAGCTCTTTTCTTCTCATTATAAAAAGTGATATATGCTCATTATAGACATTTTTAAAATACCAAAAATCATAAAGACAAAATGTCACCCATGGTCCCAAAATCCAAAGATAATCACCATTAATTTTTTGATATATTTCCTTCCAGCTTTTTCCCATGCATATTTTAGTAGAGTTATGGTCATAACAAATTGAATATCCTATTTCACATTTTTTCTATTTAACATTATAACATATATTTTCCCATGCTTTTAAAATGCCTTAATGGTCACATAACATTTTTTAATCTTATGCATTATACCATAGACTTTTTTTTTCATTTTTGTTTTACCATGGACTATTTAATTGTTTCTTCTTATTAGCTTTTAGATTATTTCCTTTTTAAAAATATTATACAGGCTAGAGCTCAGGGGAAGAGGAGGAGAGTCCTATGGAGAACATGAAGGCGGGAGAAGCTACAAGAGAAAGAAAAAAACACTCTGACCATTTTGTATCCTGGCCACTTCCAGGCTGGAACTGGCAAAAGCCACAGCTGTGCCCTTCAGATGAATTTGCTTGGAAGCGGCAGGGGAGAAGAGGGCCTTTGTGGCCCCCAGGCAAGACCACTAACAGGGTTCCCATGGACGCACATAGGAGCAAGGAGACACAACAACTGAAAGAGGGGCCACTCAGAGGCCAGTGAGTCATCTCAAGAGACCAGCGCACAGCCTCTCCCAGGGGAAGTGTTTGCAGCATAGGCGGTGGGGTAGACAGGCCCACCGGGGGAACATTGGGGCACAGCATGGACAGCTGATCTGCCCCCCAATCAGTGCAGCACCACTCAGTGGAGACTGGTCAGGAACATAGAACTGCAGGGGGAGCAGTTTGATGAAAAGACTCAGGCCCAGACCAGAGTTTCCACACAACACAGGTGTCCTGGATCTCACGAGACCCAGAAGTACATACATAGTCAACCATTAAAACCTGAGCTGCACAAAAAGCATTCCCCAGGGAATCAGCAGTAAAGTAGCTATTTAGCTCAACTATAGGGCTCAAGTGTTGGTCCCCACAGGAAGTTCCGCCATTTTAGAAGTAAGCAAAGGATGACAAATTAGTTCCAGTACAGAGTTTAAGTGGTGGGAACAGCAAATAATCCAAAACAGAAATGAAAGAAAAAATAAAATACCCATATACCAGAGACAAATTTTGATATTAACTAGTAAAGGTCTCACTTCACCAAAGAACACCTATAAAACCTAGAAGGACCAGGATCCCCCTGGGCTCCCAAGCCAGGAAGGACCGGGGGCCTGAGCCCCATCCCCCAACACCCACAACCAGCCAAGTGATGACCACCAAGCCTCTGCAGGAAGCTCCCTGGGCCCCCAAGCTGGGATGGTGGGGGGCCAAGGGCCTTGGCCATGCCCTCCTGACACCCGCAACCAGCCCAGTGATGACCACAGAGCCTCCACAGGAAACACCCTGGGCTCCCAAGCTGGGGCAATTTGGGGCAGAGGGCTTTGGCCACACACCTCTGACATCTGCATTCAGCCCAGCAACAACAAGCCACCACTGGAAGCCCCCTTGTCTCCCCTGAAGGAATGAGAGGGGCACCATGGGCCTCAACCACACCCCCCTCCTTCTTTCTTCTCCCACCCTATTTCCTTCCCCTTTCCCCTCTCCCTCTCCCACCCAACTGCCCGCAACCACATCTTAGAATGTAAAAACGAATGCAGCTGGGAACCAGCCTCTCTTCCCACAACCAGGCAAGGAGCACACCAAAAACACCACTTCCACATGGGTGGCCCACCACAGCCACCACAACAGCCACAGCTGCCACAAAAGTGGCTAGACGCCACAACCACCATGCAGATGGCCTGCCAGGTACTAGAGTGCATTGATACAAGGAGTGTCACCAGCAGAGACCAAAGAAAAGAGGATGTCTCTCTCCACAAAGCCCATTCCAGAGTGACAGAAGCGTCTGCTCTATGATAATACTAGGGGACCAGAACACACCTCTCTCAGCATTGGACAGATCATCTAGGCAACAAATCAACAGAGTAACTATTACTCTTTCAGAAGGAGAGAAGAAATCTAGGGTTATCAGAGGTGGGAGGGGAGAGTGAGAGGGTGACGGGGAGAGATTGCACAAAGAGCATAAAGAATAAGTACAATTTGTAATAATGTATATGCTAATAATATTGATTTGATCAACATATGTCAACATTGAACCCCCAAAATATGTACAATTATGATTCAATAAATATGTACAATCAATTATGATTCAATTTAAAAAGTAAATAAAAAATAAATATGCATTTGATATTTTTGGCAAACTTCCCCAAATCAAATTCTAAATTAAGACTTTTTCTTAACCTCAAATTAACTTTGGGGTTTTCAAGATGGGTCCTTGGAACTTCTCAAAAGAATACATCTCCTTATAAAAACAGAATTATAGAACTAATTGACCTTATTTGACATGTTAGATTATATGGAAAGCATTATCAAATAATGAGTGTCCACAGGGGGATACCAAAATTCATAGATGTTCAAGTACCTCATATAAAATGTTTTTAAAAGTATTTTTATATTTGCACATAACTTACACAATCCTCTCATATACTGTAAATCATCTCTAGATTACTTATAATATGTAATACAATGTAAATACTATATAAATAGTTGTTATACTGTATTGATTATTTCTATTATTTTTATTGTTGTGTTATTTTTTTCTAGTATTTTTGATCTGATGTTGCTTGAATTAACGGATATGGAACCTGTGAATATACAGAGCTGACTGTGTTTTAGAAATTGTATGAAATTCATAGAAATTTAATAGTTCCTGTATAATGCTATCAGTCATAATTCTAGTTAGTATCTTAAAATGTTGTATGCAACAGAAATAGCCGAGTTTCCTCATTGATTATGTCTTCACTGTAATGAACTCTTGCTGTATCTTTAACTGCAGCCATTTTAAGTCTTGTTTAATTGTTTACTCTGGTACTTTCCTGAGCAACTATAAGCCTAAAGTGTTTTATTTTCAAGGAGGTTCATGGAAAGGACTCTGACAAGTACATGTTTCTAATAATTTTAGTATTATGCCATTGGACTGGGTAAAAATTCCCAGAACTCTGACGAAGAAGCTGGTCTTCTAAACCTGCTAACCCAACATCTAGTAGAACAAGAACTGAGTGCCAAGGAAATGCTTTGGCAGATTTTCATGCTAAGTTAGCCAGTACTGAAATTATTAACATATGCAATTTGAATAAACTCCACAAGATTGATCCAAGCCAAATTACCTTTGATAACCTATTTAATAAACAGTGCTATGCACCTAAAAAAAAAAAAAAAGAAATATGTATTATACATAATGCAACAATTGTCTATGAACAAAGCTTTTATGTATCTCAATTCATGGACAAAATATTAGGATAGTTTACTAGAAAACGGAATCTTGAGAAAATGGATTTTTTAAGGATTTCTTAATACGTATGTTGAATTGCTTTCAAGAAGATTTTACCAATTTACAACTAGCCCACCAATGATGTATTAGTTTCAAAGAGCTGCTGTAACAAATTACCACAAACTAGATGGCTTAAAACAACAGAAACTTACTCTCTCACAGTTCTGGAGACTAGAAGTCTGAAATCAAGGTTGGTAGGGCCCTGCTCCCTCTAAGGCTCTAGAGAAGAATCTTCCTTGTCTTTTCTAGCTTCTGCTCATTGCCAGCAATCCTTGGCATTCCTTGGCTTGTGGTAGCATAGCTCCAATCTCTGCCTCTGTCTTCCATGGATTTCTTCCCTGTGTATCTGTGTGTCTTCAAATCTCTCTCTCCTTTTAAGAACACCAGGAGGAATTGGTAAAGGTACACAAAAGTCAACTACATTGTATATTGATAAATTAAAATAAAAAATATATATAAAAAATAAAATTTAAAAAAAAATGTATTTTTGAAAGCCAAAAAAAAAAAAAAAAAGAACACCAGTCTTTGGATTTAGGGCTGCCTTAATTTAATACATCCTCATTTTAACTTGGTTACATCTACAAAGGCCCTACTTCCAAATATGGTCAAATTCACAGATACCAGAAGTTAGGACCTCAACTAACTCTTGGGGGAACACAATTTGACAGACAGTAAGTGATATATGTGAGTTCCTAAGCAATATCACTTCATATTTGAATTGCTTCATTTACATCCTCAAAATAGACAATAGATTTCCATAAAGATCTTCGTCAACATTGAGCATGGCAGAGTTATTACTTTCCAGGGTGTTTCTTAAGTGAGTCTTTTTTACATAACCAGGCCTGATATTTACTTATGTTAATTTTGGGAGCAGCGCTGATCTGCTTTTGCTGTGTACCTGTATGCCATCCCCATGACTGGATCTTCCCCAGACCCTCGTGGAGTAGGTCCTATCAGGAGCCATCCTGCAAAGGGGACAGCTCAGGAGCTAGAGAGTGAGATAAGGCTGGGTTCAAACCCCAGCTCTGCCACTGAGGATTGTGTCACCTTGAACAATGTATTTAATGTCTCTAGCCCTCAGTTTTCTCCTCTGTTAAATGAGAATAAAAACATGTATGGGTCAAGCATTTAGCACAGCACACATACTCAGTACATGTTAACTATGTTTAACACTGTCACTATGGGTATCATTATC
>NW_007735919.1:83488-87161 GCF_000696425.1 Galeopterus variegatus
TTTTCTCCTCTGTTAAATGAGAATAAAAACATGTATGGGTCAAGCATTTAGCACAGCACACAATACTCAGTACATGTTAACTATGTTTAACACTGTCACTATGGGTATCATTATTACCTTGCTGCTGCTTCTCCCCAGTTTTTGTGTAACAAGGGTCTGCCCCCTTGCCTGCTCAAGCCATGTCTCAGCTGTGTTCCTGGAGCTCAAGTGTTTTCTATCTGGGCTTTGACTCTGTAACCAGTCATTTATTGTTTAATATGCACCTTGCATGTCTGGATTCATACCCAGATGTCTCTAGGTCCCTTGCAGGGCCTTGCTCTCTCTTCTGCTAGATCTTCCCCTCATATCAGTGAGTATTCTTTGCCACTAAACCAAGCCCCATTTAGTTTCCCCTTGTGCCTAATCATATTTCAGTATTCCAAAGCTGCACATCAAGATCTATCAGTCTAATGCTCTCCCAACTGAGCTATTTGGCTGCTGACCTGCACTTCCAGAACTTGCTTTGCATGTGAGCCTTCCTGCCCAGTCAGACATCAGATATTGCATAGCATATTCCTTCAACCAGCCCTTTCTTTCCAATCAGTATGGTACACTGTGAATTTCTGATATTTGATAACTTTTGTCTGGATAATACCAGGCCCAACTCCTTTCCCCTAGCCCGTCAAATCTCTTCTCTGATCAAGTCCTGGATTCAATAATTAACTTCACTAGAATCATCAACAGTCCCAGCTTTGAAAGAATTCTTTAGTACCATATACAATAATTCCTAGAATAAAAAAACAAATGTTCCCCCCCAATTCAGCAGTTTTCTGTTCCTCATGTATTTTATATCTAAAGAATCAGTGATAGGGAATGGAATGGAAAGAAAGAGAACAGTCAGCGCCAAAGTGGTCTGGACCATACAATCATGCACACATTCCCTTCCAGTCTTAATCGGGTGACAAATTACTTATTCCACATAATAAAGTAAGGAAATTATAAACTCAGTTCCACATATTTTATCCTGTGTATTTAGCTTACTTTAGGGTGCCTGCTTAGAGTAACTACAGCTAAATTAATTAAAGATGAGTTTTATCTCTTCTTAATGTCAGAGCTGTTTGGCCCCCTTCATGAATATTCATGGTATCATTAACAGTGAGGCCGTGCCCCTCAAGACAGCAGCCACAGAACAATGAGGCCATCACGACCTGGAAGTGGGTGGTAAAATAGCACACTTTAAATGATGGTGTTCCACACAAGCAAGACTTAGTCCTGTGGTTCAAATAGTCTCTTTGCCCTACAATGCTATATGTAAGTTCTCCTAAACGTTGCTAAACATCTTCAGGCAGGCAGATACCAGCGCCTGCCTCCCCTGTTGTCCTTTCCAGGGTCTCATAAGAATCAATTCTCTTAATTAAAAACAAACAAAAAACAGCCATAGAGTTTCAATAAATGGTTAGAAATGCCAAGACTTTGGTTCTGATCGAGGCAAATCTCTAGAGGCAAGAGAAAGGATGCTGTACTGAGTCTGATTCAGTTCTCCAGTTGTGTAGCTCATCTCCATTATTTTTAACCAATATTTATCAATGTTATATTATATGCCTATATGTAGGTCTACACACACACACACACCCCTATGGAAAACCCCCAGTGTGACATTCTCATACTCAAATTCACAAACTGGCAATAGTACTTCTCAAGGACTTGACCTTATCATACTTTATTGGGTAGAGTGGTGATACAGGACTAGAAATGAGAACACTTTCCTTTTGGGCCCTTGAAGTAGCTCAATCTTTTAATTATGAGAGAGACCCAGGACTTTATTGAGGTAGTAACCAGTATCTAAGGGTTAGCATCAGTACGGTGCTGAGCACAAGCTCAGGTTAAAAAATAACGCCAGGGTAGAATTCTAGAAAACTGGGAGCTTGGCTGTTGTTACTGCTGTCACACAATTCTTGAAGAATAGTATCTCATGGGAAGTCAGATGACATGGGCAATTCATGTGGCTGAATAAACAACCAGCAGATGAAGGAAAGTAAGGCAGCTGAGAACCAAGTTAGAATCACCTTAACTCTGACTGAGGATAATTGCTAAGATTTAATCATTCAAAGAATATTTACTTTTATTACCCTAAAGAAAATGAGTTTATGCTAAAGTACAAGCAGTCCAGAAAAATCTTATTCACAGCATCTACAGAACTGCTTGACGTGCATTATTTGCTACAGTCATGGAAGAGCTAGGAGAGATTGCTAACACAGTGAAAGAAGCTGAACTGTTCACTCTTCAAAGGGCAAGCACCTCAGAACTGAGCTATACAGCAAAGTCAGACTGTGACTTGTTTTCTGAGACATCTGAGACTGGGAATGAGGTCTCTGACTCAGGGTTGCAGCCTCACATCAAAGGACATTTCATTCCCGTTGCGACATGCTGATGGCCTCAAAAGTCAGTTGCCCTTCACTCCGCTCTCTTGGAGCAGTCTTCTGAACTGATTCCAAAGAGCTCTCACTGGCCTCTTGGCTCTGTCAAATGCTGGAATGTTGCTCTTCTAAACGGCAGGGGCACCTTGTTGTCATTCATTGCAAAGTGGGAAAAATTATTTTCTCATCCTCTTGGGCCTCTCAGCAAGGGTGACAAATGAAACATGAGTTTCACTCTGCTTCTGAATAAATAAAAGCCTATTTGCCTATGTTTCTTAGATTTTTTTCAGCATCATATTCTCCATACCAGGAATCAAGATCTATTTTAATCTCCCTTTTCCTTGAACCAATGTCCATTCCTTCATTCTTAAGAGTGTTCCTTATGTCAGGGAACTGTTATCAGAGTTTATCTTCATGTCGTTCAACAGCTATTGTGCATTGACTTAGCTACACGATACAAGGGGCTTTGGAAAATGTGTGGCCAGTCCTAACATTCAACCCCCATCCATTCATTTGATCTTTTCACCAACATTTCTTCAACTCCCTCTCCCTGTTCTATGGATTAGAGATTGAGACACAAATATACAAGTGACACCTTCAACAATTCCATATTCAAACAGGAAGGGTGAGGATAGGGAAGTTTAAGTTAAGTCAGGAAGATTGGTTACCAGATATGTGTTATAACTTCAGGGGTCTTAGAAGCCTTATGAAAGCCTTGATTAAAGGCCCAAAATTGCCATATGTCCTTAAAAATACTTCATATTACAAAAATAAAGAAAAATTCCTACAGCATTCAGGAAGGGAAAAAAAAAGGAAGGTTGCCCAGAGAGAAACAAAAGTGAGACTCCACAGTGATGGTTAGAAGACAATGCTATATCATTCTCAAAGTTTTGAGAAGAAAAATGCAATAACCCAAAAATTCTATACTGTCAAATTGTTGTATATGAAGTAGGATTGCCAGACTGAGCAAATAAAATGACACCCAGTGAAATGTGGATTTCAACTTGTATCTACCAGTGTGAATTTGTCAACTTCATAAATGTAAAAGCTTTACTGCTGAGCTCAGTAATTATATTAACAAATACGATCTATGGATGATATTGTCTTATGAAATGTGTCCATATATGGAAGATTCACATAAGTCATTGAATATTGAATATCAACCAATGTTTTCCAAATGATCCATGCATGATGTTACAACATCACACGAGTAAAAGATTCATTCAGACTACAGATAGACTGATGGAATTTACTGTAATAATTCATTGACTTGGTTT
>NW_007735919.1:88109-89575 GCF_000696425.1 Galeopterus variegatus
AATAATTTTTTATAGTGTAAAGGGAAAATAAGATCAAAAAGTTGAGAACTGCTGACATAAGGTATTTTTCATTCAGATAATAATGAAACTTTAAAGGATGTTTTATGTGTTAGAAATTTTTCTAGGTGTCAGAATATCTGGGGGAAAAAGGCAGAACATGTGTTTAAGATGTGTTTTGTTGAGCAAAGTAAAGAAAAAATTTGGAAGGCATCTGACCTTATTTCCACACCACTGATATGAACTACACATTAATATATAACATTTATCAAATGCCTAAAATGTATCAGGTACTTTATCGACATTATTTCTAATTTTTACCTCTCTGTAAAGTATTCCCATTTGAAAAATGAGGAAGTTGAGACCTAAAGAAGTAAAGCAACATACCCATGAATACATTGCTACTTATTGGCAAAGCCGTAAATCAAACACAGGATTGTGTTTGCTTCCATTATACAAAAGTTGTACCATATAGGAGCTGCTTAAGCGGAAATTTGGTGAGCCAGTGGAAGAGATGCTGTGTAAAGTTTTTATGCGTCAGAGGTGTTGGACCAACTGGCACTTAGATATTACCTATACCAGAGATATTATGATTCAAACATACATCTTCATACTGCTAATATGAAACTTTATATTGATATTTAAATTTAAAGCTAGCATTGCTTCCCTGGGATGCACCCTACATAGTTCTAAGGTAATACATCTTTATCACTTATTAATACTAATGGACATGGAGTACAAATAGCAGGAAAAAATTTGAATTTCCAGTAAACAATAGCAACATTTTAGTATAAGTATGTCCCATGCAATATTTGGGACATACATTAAAAACATATTTATTATTTATCTGAAATTCAAATTTAACTGGGTGTCCTATATTTTATCTGGCAACTCTAATAGAAAGGTGTATTATTTATACTTTGGGTTTTGTCCATGGTTTCTGGCTCATACTACGCTCTGACCTTCTGCCCTCCTTTCACCTGCTCCTTTTCTCCTTGAGGCAGAAAATTGTCTGACCTACCTTAGATGATTGTAGATAAGACCCCCACTCTAGGAGGGGTCCCCCCCATACCTAGGATCACCCTACATTTAAACACTAATAAGTGGCACAATCTTCTGTCTCCAAGGTCAGTGGGTTATTCCAACCTAAAGTGAGATGTTCAGTTGGGTTTGTCCAACTCTGAAATCTAGTATATTGTTAACTAAGAGTCAGAGAAACATACTGATTGCCCGCACATTTTTCAAACCCCCAAGGATAAATACATTGGTTAACACTTTTTCTGATCAGTCAATTCAAATGTTTGAGTGCCATGTGCCCAATTACATACAGATGCTCCTCATTTTATTATTGGGTTACATCGTGATAAGCCTGTAGTAAATTGCAAGTATCATAAGTAGAAAATGCATTTAATACACCTGTGGGACTCTGAGCATAAGTGACTTTATCTTAGGCCCTTCCCATAAAGTTA
>NW_007735919.1:90314-91195 GCF_000696425.1 Galeopterus variegatus
TAATACACCTGTGGGACTCTGAGCATAAGTGACTTTATCTTAGGCCCTTCCCATAAAGTTATACAGTAACTAGGAGAAAGGTAGTTAGAACAACAGATAGCAACAATCTGCTGACTGTGAAGAAGGAAAGATTAAGTACTGGTGTGACAATAAGGCCTGACCACCTGCGTTAACATTTGGAGCTAGTTACATTAAGCTTCTTTATGAACTGCCTATAAAAACCTGAGCTCAGCCTTGAGATAGCACAGAGAGAAGCTTGGCACATGCCTTTGGCTCATCATCTGTTTGTAATAAAGTTACCCTGTAATAAAGTTCTTAGCTTTATTGCATGGAATAGCCTATTTCATTGTTCAGCCTCAAAATACTTTTCCAGTGAGGTGGACAATCTGCCCTTGGTTCACTTTCAGACATACACCTAACCTACCAAACATCAAAGCTTAGCCTAGCCTACCTTAAACGTGCTCAGAATCCTTACACTAAACTTCAGTTGGGCAAAATCATCTAACACAATCCTATGTTATAATAAAGTTGAATATCTCACATAACTTATTGAATGCTATACTGAAAGTGAGAAACAGAATGGTTATACGAGTACTTGAAGTATGGTTTCTGCTTAACGTGTATTGCTTTTGCACCAAACTCAATCTTAAGTCAAATCGTTGTAAGTTGAGGACTGTATACAGTAAGTACTCTGAGGCAAACAGAAATGGTATAAAACATGACCTTTATCTCCTAGGTTTAAAATCTACTTAGAGGAAAATAACATAGGTGAAACATGGAAGCTTCAGGGAAGGGTTATGTTTCTGAACTAAAATCATATTACAAAGTAGTACCAACTGAATAATTCTAGTTTTTTAAATCTACTTTGTTATGCTTAGGGG
>NW_007735920.1:0-17923 GCF_000696425.1 Galeopterus variegatus
TGGTGGGGGGGGGGGAATAGGAACAGGTAAAGGGGCATGAAAGTGAACTACAATGTATTTTGAGTAGTAAAATTTTTTAAAAAAAGAAATGGGAAATGGAAAATAAATAAATAAATAAATAATAAAATTTATGCCAATAATAATGACATTTTCAATACAGAGCCTGCCTGATCTACAATAGGCAGAGGGAGGTTTTTTTATTTTAAGTACTAGGTGGAAGGATTTTGGACTGAGACTGTCTCAGAAGGTGGATATCACTTTTTATAATTTTGACTCTAAGCCTGGCTCTGCCATTGTTGGCCTGTGGTCTGGGGCTATTCCTTTGCCTTCTCTGGGCTTAATATTACCTGTGATATCCTGTCTCAGAATGACTGCCATCAACACCTTTCCTCCCTGTACATTTTTCCATTGAGAGGTAGTCCATTCCTCCCCATGCCCTTGAATTTGAACTTGTCTGTGAGTTCTTTTACAAATAGAAAGGGTAAAATAAATACAGTATAATTTCCAAGCCTTGACACCTCTGTCTGGGTCTCTTGGAGTGCTCATTCTGAGGGACGCAGTGACCATGTAAGATGAGACAACTATGCTGTGAGAAAGCCCAAGCTAGTTACATGGAGAGGCCAGGTAAAAAGAGAGATACCTGACCAACTCCTAGTTCTTCCAGACATACTAGTTCAGGCAGAAGATGTGAGTGTGAGGAAGTCTCTGGAAGACTCTAGCCTCAGATATCATCTAAATGCAACTTTGAGAGACTTCAAGAAAGAAATGTTCAGCTGAACCAGCCAACATACAAGAACATAAGAGATAATAATAAATTATTGTTTGAAGCCACTAATAATTGAATAGCTTATATACCAATTAGAAACAATAAGCAATGGATAACTGAAACAAATATTTTTCTGACTGTGTTTGATAGGACCATGGAATTCCCAGGAAAATCCCTCTTGGGGAAGAGAGATTGATTGGTAAGTCTCTGTGACTTCTTCATTGTGCCCATCAACCAGCGAAGCTCTGTTCTTATCTCTTATAATTGGATTACTACAAAGAATGCCTGAAAATAAAAAGAATAGAGAGAGAAAAGGAGGAGAAGGAAGAGGAGGAAGATAAAAGGGTTCTAGTGCTATCAGTCTGATAAACTTCAGACCAGATGATCTCTAAGTTTCCTCCTGCCATTATTTTTCTATAATGATATCACTGGATATCATCCAAAGAAAAAGCAATTAAGACAATGTCAAATGAGGAATGGTAGTGAGAACTAGGAATGTCTGACCTAAAGCAGGGAAAAGACACAACTTTTATAATCTAACAAGGATTAGACTTGCCTAATAAGCAGAGACTAAGAAAGTGAGCTCCCACCCATCCATGCCACCTCACTTCATGCTTACTATCTCCCTACACTGAACATGATTTTGGTCAAGACCAGATTTCTTACATGTAATTTGACTCACTTTTAAATTTCTGCCAGTACTGGTGAGTCATGTCATTAAGATTGTTTAATAGATAGTCCCCACCATCACTCTTCCCCACAACTAATCAGTTTACAGCTATTAAAAAGCAAAGACTGCCAATCCAGGACTGCTGGAGCTCAGTGGGGAAGGAAGAGAGACATGTGAAGTTCACAAAGGTGGAAGAAGCTGTGAGAGGGAGAAGCAAGCAATTTGACCATTTCAAGCCCTGGCCATTTTAGGAGGGGTATGCTTCAAGGTTGGCCTGGTGAGGGGTAGAAAAAAGTTGCAACACACAGCAAAAGCCACAGCCAAGCCCTTTGTGTGAAGTTGCTTGGAATCTACAGGGGAGAAGAGGGCCCTGGAATACACCATATTAGCCCCTAGGCAAGCAAGACTACTGGCAGGGTTCCTGTGGACACACATAGGAGCAAAGGGCACAGCTGACTGAAGAAAAGAGCCACCTAGAGGTCAGTGAGTCATTGCAAAGGACCTATGCATCTGGAGTACAGTAGAGAGGCTGGCCCACTGGGGAAACATTGAGTTGCAGTGTGGGCAGCTAATCTACCTTTCAATTGTCACTGGCTCACTCAGTGTAGGCTGGTCAGGGCAATAGAACTGCAGGGGATACAGTTTGTGGATAATGCTCAGGTGTATAAGACCTCACAAGACCTGGAAATGATTAAAAGGCCAACAATTAAAATATTATCTGCACAAAAAGCCTTCCCAAGAGAATTAGCAGCAAAGCAGCAATTTACTTCAACCACAGGGCTCAAGTGCTAGTCCCCACAGGAAGTTCTCCCCATTTTAGAACTAACCAAGAGACAAATTAATTCCAGTGCAGAGTTTAAGTGATGGTGGTAGCTAAAAAATCAACATATAACTGAAAAAACAAACAAACAAACAAAAAGCAGAGATCAGAGACAAAGCTCTGATATTAACCAGTAAAGGTCTGACACCACCAAAGAACACCTATAAAATTTAGAAGAGGAAGCAGTCTCTTCAAATGCCCAGGCATCAATGCAAAGGCAAAAAGACACAGAAAGAACAAAGAAATATAACACCATCAAATGAAACAAATGAATCACCAGCAATGGCTCCAGAGGAGAAGCAGATTTATGTAATGTCTAACAGAGAATTCAGAATATCTCTCTTAAGGATGTATAGAGACTCACAAGAAAATACAGATAGAAAATTAAATTATATCTGGAAAACAATCCAGGAGCAGAAAAAGAAACTTGACAAAGGAATTGAATCGATTTTTTAAAACCAAATAGAAATTCTAGAAATAAAGAATACATTACCTGAACTGAAAAACTTGATAGAAACCTCCAACAGAAGACTTAATCAAATTGAGGGAAAAAATATCAATGAGCACAAAGATAAAACACATGAAATTATCCAATCAGAGGAGCAAAAAGAAAAAAATGAAACAGAAATACAGCAAATATGGGACTCCCTCAAGTGAAATACCTGCTTCATAATTGGTATAGCTGAAGGAGAGGAAAAAGGAAGAGATGTAGAAAGCATACCTAAAAAAATAATGGCTGAAATTTTTCCAAGTACGGGGAAAGAGGACAGCTTCCAGATATAGGAAGCTCAGAGGTCACCCATCAAACTCAATCCAAGGGGGAAATCCTCAAGGTATATCATAATCAAATTACCAAAAATTAAAGGCAGAGAGAGAATATTGAAAGGAGCAAAAGAAAAGAAACACATAATATTCACTAGAGTCCCAATAAATCTCTCAGAGGATTTTTCAGTAGAAACTCTACAGGTCAGAAGAGAATGGGGTCACATATTCAGAGTGCTGAAGGAAGATCGCCAACAAAGAACTCTGTAGCCAGCAAAACTAACCTTCAAATATAAAGGAGATATAAAGTTTTTCCCAAACAAAAGCTAAGGGAGTTCATCAACACTAGACTTTCATTTAAAAAATTGCTAAGGACAGTTCTTCAGGAGCTGTGAGCAGCTACCTCACCTGACAGAAGGCAAAAGTATGCCAGGGAACACATGCAGGAGCTGTGGGCAGCCTCCCACACTGAACAGAAGGCAAGAGCACACCTGGGGACCTAGGCAGGAGGTGTGAGCATCCTCCTCCACCAAAAAGAAGGAAGTAGGCAAGAGATGCAGGCAGTCTCACATCTGACAGAAGGCAGGAGCACAACATAAACACTGCTTCCAGTAATGGTGGTCCACCACAGCCACTGACACCACAAGGATGCCTCTCCACCACAGCAACAGCCACAACTACTGTGCAGGCAGCCTACCACTCACACAACTTCACTGACACAAGAAGAGTCACCAGCAGAGCCCAGGAAAGAAGGAATAAGTCTCTCTCCTCAAAGCCCCCTCTAGAATAATAGAAAAAGCAACTATATACAAGATGATCAGACATCAATGTAGACTTGCTAGAGATATTTTTTTAAAAAGAAGAAAATATGACAACACCAAAGGAATACTGTAGTTCTTAAGTACCAGACCCCATAGAGGATAAAAATCCCTGAAATGACAGACAAGGAATTCCTAGTGACAATTTTAAGGAAACTCAGTGAGGTAACAAGAAGATTCAGACAACACAATGAAGTGAGAAAAAATATCCAGGATATGAAGGAGGAAATTTACAAAGAGATTGTAGCAGAAGAGAGAATGTAGCAGAAGTCTTGGATCTGAAGGATTCACTCAACAAAATAAAAAACAACCAAGCTCAGTTGGTTAGAGCACATCCTTATAACATCAAGATGATGCATTTGGATCCCCACACTGGCCAGCTGCCTAAGAAACAAAAGAGAAAACCACAACCAGGAAATTAAACATCAGGTTAGAGCAAGCAGAAGAATTTCTGATCTCAAAGATGGTCTTTTCAAAATAACCCAGGCAGACAAAAGAAAGAAAAAGAAAGGATTTAGAATAAAACAAAAACTAAGAGAGCTAGTAGACAACCTTAAGCACACAAACATCCAAATCATGGGTGTTCTAAAAGGGGAGAAGAAAGGAAAAGGCATTGAAAATCTATTCAACAAAATAATGATGGAAAATTTCCCAGGTGTAGGGAGAGACATGAACCTTCAGATCCAGGAGGCTCGAATATCACCAAACAGATTCAATCCAAGGAGATCTTCTCCAAGACACATATAGTCAAACTGGCAAAGCTCAAAAACACAGAGAGCATCCTAAAAGCAGCAAGAGAAAAGTATCAAGGATAAGTGATGGTGGAGCCCCAATCAGACTAACAGCAGACTTCTCAACAGAAACTCTACAGGCCAGAAGAAAATGAGATGATATATTAAAAGTACTAAAAGAAAAAAATTCCAGCCAAGAATACTGTACCCAGCAAGGCTACCCCTCAGAAATGAGGGAGAAATAGTGTATTTCCCAGAAAAACAAAAACCTGAAGAATTCACCACCACGCAACCAGCCCTGCAAGAAATTCTCAAGAGAGACCTGCATCTAGAATCTGAAAAGTAATAATCACTACCACAAATACACAAGAAAGAACAAAACCCACTGGTAGAACAAAAATGCAGACAAGAAAGAGAAAGAAACTAAATCTTACTACCTCAAAAAACCAATAAACATCAAAGACAAACAATAAAAGGGAAAGAAAAGAAAAGATAACTAAAATATCCAAATGCAAATCAATAAAATTGTAGGAATAAGACACCTTTCAATAACAACCCTAAATGTAAATGGATTAAACTCCCCACTCAAAAGACACAAACTGACCGATTGGATTAAAAAGCTAAGCCCAACTATATGCTGTCTTCAAGAGACTCACTTCACCTGTAAAGACACACACAAACTAATAGTGAAGGAATGACAAAAAATATACCACACAGATAGAAATCAAAAATGAGCAGGAGAAACTGTTCTTATATTAGACAAAATAGATGTTAAACCAAAAACCATAAACCAAGACAAAGAAGGCCACTACATAATGACAAAGGGGTCTATCCAGCAAGAAGACATAACAATCATAAATATATCTGAACCTAACAACAGAGAACACAGATATATAAAGCAAATACTATTAGGACCAAATAAACAGATAGACCTCAATACAATAATAATTGGGGACCTGAACACCTCTCTTTCAGCATTGGACAGATCACCTAGGCAACAAATCAACAGAGAAACACAGGATTTAAATTATACTTGAGACCAAATGGACCGGGGCACCATCTACAGAACATTACACCCAACAATTACAAAATATACATTCTTCTCATCAGCCCATGGAACATTCTCCATGATAGACAACATGTTAGGTCACAAATCAAGCCTCAACATATTTTTAAAATTTGAACTGATTTGGGCCGGCCCGGTGGCGCACTCCTACAGTGCGCCGCTTGGGAAGCGCGGCAGCGCTCCTGCCGAGGGTTCGGATCCCACATACAGACCGGCCGCTCACTGGCTGAGCGAGATGCAGGAGCAACACCGAGGGTTGCGATCCCGTTGCCAGTCCCGGTCCAGTACGGGCGCGACACTGAGGGTTGCGATCCATTGCTGGTCACGAAAAAAGACAAAAAGAAAAAAAAAAAATTGAACTGATTTCAAGTATCATTTCAGACCACAATGGAAAAAACTAGAAATCAGTAACAAATGAAACTCTGGAAACTATACAAACACATGGAAATTAAACAACATGCTCCTGAATGACCTATGGATCAAAGAAGAAATTAAACAAGAAATCAAAAAATTTCAAGAAATTAATGAAAATAAAGATACATCATACCAAAACCTGTGGGATACTGCAAAAGCAGTACTGAGAGTGAAGTTTACTGCAATAAATGCTTACATCAAAAGATTAGAAAGATTTGAAATAACCTAATGCTACACCTCAAAGAACTAGAAAAAAAATACAATATCAAGCTTAATAGATGGAAAGAAATAAAGAATTAAATATAATAGAGACACAAAAAATGATACAAAATATCAGTGAAACAAAAAGTTGGCTTTTCGAGAAGATAAACAAAAAGACAAAACATTTGCTAGGCTATCAAGAGAAGGGAGCAGGGAGAGAGAGAGAAGGCCCAAATAACAAAAATCAGAAATGAAAAAGGAGACATTACAACCAATTCCACAAAAATTAGAGAAAGAATCATTAGAGACTATTATAAACAATTACATGCCAACAAATTTGAAAACCTGGAGGAAATGGATGAATTTCTGGACACATACAAACTACCAAGAGTGAACCAAGAAGATGGAGAAAACCTGAACAGACCAATAACAAGCAACAAGAAGCAACAGTGATCAACAGTCTCCCAACAAAGAAAAGCCCAGGACCAGATGGCTTTACTGCTGAATTCTACCAAAACTTTAAAGTGGAATTAATAGCAGTTCTCTTCAAACTATTCCAAAAAATTTAAACAGACTTTTCTCCCAAAGTCATTCTATGAAGCCAGGTTCACTATGATACCAAAATTAGGCAAAGATACAGCAAAAAAAGAAATCTACAGGCCAATATCTCTGATAAACATAAATGCAGAAATCTCAACAAAATATTAGCAATCAGAATACAGCAACACATACACACACAAAAAAAAATTACACAGCATGAGCAAGTGGGACACATCCCAATGATGCAAGAGTGGTTTATCATATGCAAGTCAATAAATGTGATACACCACATCAACAAAATCAAGGACAAAAACCGTATGGTTATCTCAATAGATGCAGAAAAAGCATTTGACAAAATTCAACATTGTTTCATGATAAAGACTCTCAGCAAATTAGGTACAGAAGGGAAGTATCTCAACACAATAAAAACCATGTATGAGAAACCCACTGCCAATATCATCCTAAATAAGGAAAAGCTGAAAACTTTTCCCTTAAGAACAGGAAAAAGAGGTGGATGTCCACTCTCACCACTCCAAATCGACATAGTATTGGAAGTACTACTCAGAGCAATCAGGCAAGAGAAAGAAATAAAGAGCATTTGGACTGGAAAAGACAAATTCAAACTGTCCTGTTTGCAGATGACATGATCCTATATACAGTAAAACCTAAACACTCTACCAAAAAACTCTTAGAGCTGATAAATGATTTTAGTAAAGTTACAGGATATAAAATCAACAGGCAAAAATCAGTAGCATTTTTATACTCCAATAATGAACTAACAGAAAAAGAAATCAAGGAAGCAAGCCCATTTACAATAGTCAGCAAAAACATACCAATGAATAATTTTAACCAAGGAGATGAAAGATCTCTACAAGAACTACAAGTCACTGCTGAAAGAAAATAAAGAGAACACAAAAAGATGCAAAGACATTCTATGCTCCTGGATTAGAAAAATAAACATTGTGAAACTGTCCATACTACCCAAAGCAATCTACACATTCAATGTGATCCCCATCAAAATACTAATAATATTCTTCACAGAAATAGATAAAGCAATCCTAACATTCATATGGAATAACAAAAGACCCTAAAAAGCCTAAGCAATTGATGGAGTTTGGATGTGTTGTCCCCTCCAAAACTCATGTGGAAATTTGAGCCCCAGTGTGGCAGTGTTGGAAACTGATTGGATCATGGGGGCAGGTCCTTTATGAATGGATTAATGCTCTCCCTGGGGTAGAGGGGATTAATGAGTGAGTTCTCACTCTATTAGTTCCTGCAAGAGCTGGTTGTTTAAAAAGACCCTGGCACCTTCTCTCTCTCTCTTGCCTCCTCTCACCATGTGATCTGCTTGTACCTTCAGCTGCCTACCACTTTCCACCATGAGTAGAAGCAGCCTAAGGCCCATGCCAGATTCAGCTGTCCCAGAATCATAAGCCAAATAAACCTCTGTTCTTTATAAGTTACCTAGTCTCAGGTAGTTCTGTCATAGCAACACAAAATGGACTAAAACCAAGAAGTGGGGTGTTGCTATACAGATACCTGAAAATGTGATGCAGCTTTGGAACTGGGTGTTAGGCAAGGGTTGGAGGAGTTTGGAGGACTCAGAAAAAGACAAAGAGACAAAGGAAAGTTTGGAATGCCTTAGAGACTGGTTATGTGGTGGCAAGCAGAATGCTGATAGAAATATGGACTGTAAGGACCATTCTAAGGAGGTCTCAGATAGAAATAAGAAGGAATTTATTAGAAACTGGGGCAAAGATCAGCCTTGCTATGAACTGGCAAGTAACTTGGCTGAATTGTGTCCATGCCCTAGGACTTTGTGGAAGTTGGAACTTAGGAGTTGTGAACCAGAGTATTTGGTGAAAGAAATTTCCAAGCAGCAAAGCATTAAGGAAGCTGCATGGTTACTTTTAATAGCCTACTCTGAGTTATGGCGGCAAAAGTATGATGTAAAGCCAGGATTTAAAAGGAAGCAGAGTGTAAATATTTGGAAAATTTGTAGCCTGGCCACAAGGTAGAGAAGTGGAGAGCAGGAGAAAAATGCAAGGGAGAAGCAGATAAACTGTTCGCTAAAGACATTATCTTCACGGTTAGGCAGCCAGATACTAAGAACCAGGACAATGGGGAAAAGCCCTAAAGGCATTTGAGAAGTTTAGAAGGGTGCCCCACCCATCACAGGCCCTGAGGCCTAGAAGGACTGAGTTGTCCCAGAGGACAGACCTGGGGCACAGCTGCCCTCGGGAACCTACTCTCTGCATCCCAGCTGCTGTGGCTGGAGCAGCCCCAAGTGTGGTTCATGCAGCAACTCTGGAGAGTAAAAGCCTGAAACCTCAGTGGCATCCATGTTGTGTTAAGTCTACAGGCCAGCAGGACATGAGAGCAATGGAGGCGTGGCAGCCTCCACCCAGATTTCAGAGGATGTATGGAAAAGCCTGGGGACCCAGGCAGAGACCTGCTGCAGGGGCAGAGCCACCACAGAGGCCATCTATTAGCGCAATGCCGAGCAGGAATATGGGGTCAGATCCCCCACAGAGAGCCCCCACCAGGGAAATGTCTAGTAGAGCCAAAGCATCAAGGCTGCCACCAGAGTCCCAGAACTGCAGGGCCAATAGTAACATGCAACACCTGCCTGGAAAAGCCACAGGCACCAGCACGGCCCACTGTGCTGTGCCTGGCAGAGCTATGGAAGTGAAGTTGCCTGATGCTTTGAGGGTCCAGATGTCCCATTGTGCCCAGGATGCAGGACTTGGGATCAAAGAAGATTATTTTGAAGCTTTAAGATTTAATGTCTGCACTGCTGGGTTTCAGACTTGTTTGGGGGTGTGTTTCTCCTTTCTTTTGGTCTATCCCTCCCTTTTGGAATAGGAATATATACCCAATGTCCGTTCCACCATTGTATCTTGGCAGTAGATAAATTTGGTTTTGTTTTTACAGGCTCACAACTGAAAGGACTTTTGCTTTTGGTCTCAGATGAGACTTTGGACTTTGGACTTTTAAGTTGGTGCTGGAACAAGCTAAGACTTTGGGGACTGTTAGGATAGAATAATTGTATTTTGTATGTGAGACAAACATGAATTTTGGGGGCCATGGGTGGAATGATGGAGTTCGGATGTGCTGTCCCCTCCAAAACTCATGTGGAAATTTGATCCCCAATGTGGCAGTGTTGGAAACTGATTGGAGCATGGGGGCAGATACCTCATGAATGGATTAATGTTCTCCCTGGGGGAGGGGGATTAATGAGTGAGTTCTTACTCTATTAGTTCCTGTAAGAGCTGGTTGTTTAAAAACACCCTGGCACCTCCTCTCTTTCTCTTGCTTCCTCTCACCATGTGATCTGCTTGTACCCGCCGGCTGCCTGCCACTTTCCACCATGAGTAGAAGCACCCTAAGGCCCGTGCCAGATGCAGCTGTCCCAGAATCATAAGCCAAACAAACCTCTGTTCTTTATAAGTTACCCAGTCTTGGGTAGTTCGGTCATAACAAAACAAAACAGACTAAAACACCCATAATCACCATTTTTAGTCCATTCACTAGGCATGATCCTATAATCTAATCACCCCTTCAAGGCCCCACCTTGCAATTACCATAATAGGATTTCCCACCTTCTTAACACTCACAGTAGGGATCAAGCTACTAATATATAAAACTTGGGAGACACAATCCATATCAGAGCTGAATAGGCATTTTTGAAAAGAAGATACGCAAGTAGACAACAGACACATGAAAAAATGCTCAACATCACTAAGTATCAGGGAAATGCAAATCAACAACACATTGAAATATCATCTCACCCTAGTTAGACTGGCCATTACCAAAAAGACAGAGAATAACAAATGCCAGTGAGGATACAGAGAAAATAGGACCCTCCTACACCGTTGATGGACTGTAAATTAGTGCAGCTCTTATGGAAATATAGTGTAACGGCTCCTCAAACAACTAGACAGAACTGCCATACAATCCGGCAATCCCACTGTTGGGTATATACCCAAAGTAATGTAAATCAGCATGTCAAAGAGATACCTGCACCCCATGTTTATCACAGCTCTATTTACAATAGCCAAGAGTTGGAACCAATCTAAATGTCCATTGACGAACGACTGGATAAGGAAAATATGGTATATTTACATAATGGAACACTATTCTGCCATAAAAAGGAATGAAATTCTGTCATTCACAGCAACATGGATGAATTTACAGAAGATTATGTTAAGTGAAATAAGCCAGGCATAGAAAGAGAAATACAACATGTGCTCACTCACAACTGGGAGCTAATAAAATAAACAAATAAATTTTTTAAAAAAGAAAGATACAACAGTCACAATAATTTGTTGAACTTTCAAAAGAAAAGAATGAAACTGAGGCTACCAGAGGTGGGAAAGGGGGAGGAGAGTTTAGCAAGAAATTGGTAAAGGGCCCAAAAAAATGATTACATTTTGTAAGGATAAATACAGTAATTATCTTGATTTGAGCATCACATATTGCACACAGGTATTGATATTCAATTCTGCAACCCACAGATATGTACAATTAATTACGTTTCAATTAAATAAATAAATAAAAATAAAGTTCTTCGATCTGAAAAGATGCTGCTAAGGAGCAGCAAGAAAACATTTGAAGGTACATAACTCATTTGTAAAGTAAGTCCATAGACAACCTCAGAATACTCCAATGACATAAGGGTGGTAAATAAATTTCTTACATCCTTAGGATGAAGACAAAAGGACAAACCTCACAAGACACTAACATATACAACAACCTTATAAGAGGTAGGCAGATGTAAAAGATGTAACTTGAAACAACAAAATATCAAAAAGTGAGAGAGAATGATGCCAAATCATAGAGTAGGCTTTGATTTTTTTTTCCTTTTTCTTACATATCAAAGTTAAGTTGTTATTAGTCTAAAATGATCTGTTATAACACATTTTTTGTAAGTCTCATGGTAACCATAAAACAAAAACTTATGAGACATACAAAAAATAAATAGCAAGTGTAGTAGATTTGAATTATGTCCCTCCAAAACTCACTGAAGCTTGAATTGTGCCCCCCAAGTTTTATGTATTAGAAACTTAGCCCCCACTGTGACTGTTAAAAGGGCGAGAAATACTATTATGGTAAATGAAAAGTGGAGCCTTCAAGAGGTGATTGGATTGTAGGATCATGCCATAGTGAATGGATTAAAAATGGTGGTCAGGGGCGTGGTTCTGAGAGCTTCAAAAGAGAGTCTGTCTCTCTCTGTCTCTGCTCTCTCTGCTTCCACCATCTTGCAATGTGAGACCCCTGGGTTGCTGTCACCACCACCGGATGGGCTTTGGACTTTCCAGCCTCAGAAACTGTAAGCAATAAATTTTGTTTTCTTTAAAATGACCCAGTTTCAGGTATTTTGTTATAAGCAACAGAAATGGACTAAAACAGCAAGAAAGAAAAAAAAAACATTGCTAGAGAAAACCACTCAATCTCAAAGGAAGACTGTAAGATTTAAAAAAAAGGAAAAAATGATCAACAGAACAATCAGAAATAAAACGGCAGTAACAAGTCGCTATATAGCAATAATAACTCTAAATGTTAATGGATTAAATGGACCAATTAAAAATTAATACAGAGTGGCTCAATGGATTATGAAACAAGAACCAACAATATGCTGCCCATGAGAAACTCACTCCACCTATAAAGACACACATTGACTAAAAGCAAAGGGATGGAAAAAGATATTTCATGCAAATGGAAACCAAAAAAGAACACAATTAGCTATACTTAACTAAAATAGGTTTCAAGCCAAGGCAAGTAAAAACAGATAAGAAAGGTCATTATATCATGATAAAGTGATCAACTCAACAAGAGGATATAACAATTCTAAATATATACACAGCCAATGCTGGAGTGCCCAGTTATATAAAGCAATTACTATTGGACCTAAGAAAAATAGACACCAGCACAATAAGATGGGGACTTTAAAACCCCACTATCAGAAAAGGACAGATCATCCAACCAAAAAATTAACCAAGAAACATCAGAATTAATCTCTCAGGTCAACTCGACCTAAAGGGCACTTATAGAACATTTCATTGAACGGCTGCAGAACATACCTTCTCAGCAGCACATGGAACACTGTATAAAATAGGCCATATTTTAGGACTCTGTGATGGTTACTTCTAAGTGTCAACTTGACTAGATTAGGAAATACTGAGAAACCTGGTAAAGGTGTCTTTTTAGATGTATCCATGACGGTGTTGCTGTAAGAGATTAGCATGTGGGCCTGAGTGGACTGGGTGGGAAAGATCCACTCTCTATAAGGACAGGAACCATCCGATCTGCAGTGGACCCAGAAAGAACAAAAATGGAGAGAAAATGTGAATCACTCTATCCACTGGAGCTGGTATACACTCTGCTCTCCTATTCATGGACATCAGAACTTGACTCTTCAGCTTTGGGATTCCAGGACTTACACCAACAGCACCTTCAGCTTCCCTAGTTCTGAGGTCTTCTAACTTGGACTGAGCCACACAATCGGCATCCAGTTTGTAATCAGCCTATTGTGGGACTCCTCAGCTTTCACAATTGTGTGAGCCAATTCCTCTAATAAATCCCCTCTTATGTATTTATATACATATCCTATTGGTTCTATCTCTCTAGAGAATCCTGACAGATCAACAAAGTGAAGAGACAACCTACTGAATGGGAGAAAGTGTTTGCAAACTATACATCAGACACAATGGAACACTATTCAGCTATAAAAAGACCTGATATACTGTCATTTGCAGTAACTGGAAGGAACTGAAAACCATCGTGTTAAGTGAAGTGAGTCAGGCACAGAAAGACAATACCACATATCTCACTCACATGTGGAATCTAAAAAGAAGAAAAGGGGGGAGGGGGGATTCTCATTGAAGTAGAGTAGAGGAATGGTTACCAGAAGCCAAGAGAGGAGGGAGGTTGGGGTAGAGGAGAAGTGGTGGACTAATGGGTAAAAAACTATGCTATCTACCATAAGTGAATCTTGTGCAATATATTCAGTATTGAAACAACACATTGTGCCCCTGAAATATGCACAAGTAAATGTTAACATAGTAATAATAATAATTCAAGTATGAGAAAATGCGGATGTGATATCAGTACTATACTTTAAGTAAGAAAGTAGCTGAGGATGTTTAGGAGATAAAATTATGAGGAATGATTTTACAGTTAAATTAGCATCTGGTAGGATATTTATGAGGAAATGTTCAGCAGGCAATTGGAAATGTGGTCTGAGTTCAAGGAAGATTTTAAGGCTGGAGACAAAATTTGGGATCAAAAGTATTTAAGGATTGATTCACTCTGGAGAGTTGGAGCTATGTAAATAAATGTGAATGCCTAGAGATATTTTAAGTGAGTGGAAAATAAAACAATAGGTAAGGAAAAGGAATCCTATAAAATAAGATTACATACTTACAGTTCTAAAAGTTGATTAGGAGAAGAAATATTTGACATGAGTATTAGTTAACTCCAAGGAATTCTACAAAACTGCGAAGAAGACCTTACTTGCATTATAATAAGAAACATCTCTCTTATGATGTTTTTTAATGCTTAGATTTATGAAGTTGTTTTAAATTTCAGTAAATTATTCTGTATTTAATCTCACATGAAATTAATTTTACCTTAATTCCATTCTGATTCTTTCTCAGTGAACGGGTTGGTGTTTCCACAATCAGTTACTTTTCCATTTATCCATGACTTTGTCCAATCTTTATATCAGGACTCTGCTGTCCACTACTGATCTTAATTGGTTTCTCTTTTCTCCTTTTAGTTGTCTCTAAGCTAGGTCACAATTCATTATACACAAATGTGTATCTATCACTTCCCAATTTGAATATGTTGTACTAGGCAAGCTATTCGCCATCAGTGGTTCAAGAGAAACTTTTACAAATTAGAGAAGCTTTCCGTTTAAAAAAAAAAAAAAGAAAAAGAAAGTGGTTCTCATAGAGAATAATGGTTACAAGAGGGCAGGAGGAGAGGGAGAAGTCGTGGGCTAACTGGTACAAAACTATGCTATCTACTATAACTGAATAATTGTGCAGTATATGCATGTACTGAAACACACTGTACCCCACAAAAATAAATATAAATAAAATTAAAAAATAAAAAATACATTTCTGCCAGTGCCATTATTTATTCAATATATTACTTTATATTAGCTTACTTTTTCATAAATGAATTTGGAGTTTATTGTTTTCTCACTTAATACATTGCAAAATATACACACAATTATTAAACTGATATTCAACTGGAAATTATAAAATCACATTTGTCAAAACACCGACCCTTTTGGTGTTTTGACAAACTCTAAGTATCTATGATCAAATAGTCTTCAAAGGGTATCTGCTTACTCAGCTTATACAAAATTGCAGTTCTTCCAGAGGCCTCAGTTGGCTTTCCCCATTTATTTCATGGTCTTACTCATGTCCTTTCCTTCATCCCTAAAACTTTGTCTTGTGATCTGTATACTGACAAATCCCCATGGTTGAAATACTCAGACCCCTTTCCAAAAATATATATATATATATATTTATTTATTTATTTATTTATTTATTTATTTATACACACACACTCACACACACACACATAGTGTTCAATAGCTTATTGAACACTAACTATACTCTATGGTCCATACAAAGTGCTTTATGAAGCCTAGATACTAATTTTTTTCAAAAGGCAAAATATAAGGAAACACTTCTTTTAGCCTAGCTTCCTCGGTTTCTTTAGTTCCCATTTTAATCCCTTTTAGGTCTTCATCACATAATTACTAAGAATGACGTTTCAGTACTTAATGCTCTAAATGAGATGCCTGTGAAGATCCCTATTTTGGAAAAATGTCAACACCATCTTACCAAAAGCTAGCCACATGGAAGCTTTATAATAAGAAAAGAAAAAGTTCCCAGCTTAGCAATTCCAGAATGAAATTAATTATGAGAATTCAACTCTTTCTAAGTCTCTGGGCATTCTTGCCTTTCTCTCTGAGAGTTAGTTATAAATGATTGCGCACTTTCTGTGCTGGGTAACGTGGGCAAACGTTCACAACCTGAAGACGGATTAGAACACTGAAATATGATTTGACCTTCCTATTCCACCTTCCAGGGACCCTTTCATTGGTACCTAGGCTGGCTCTTCCTGCTCTAAGAATCACTGATATTCTCTGTGCCCATCATTCTTTAGCCCTGACCACCCACCTGAGCTTGGCATTATTATTTTTATATGCCTGCACCACTGAGAGGCTGTTAAAATTGCTGATGAAAGCATCCTCTCAGCCACATAGGCCTGAAATCTTACCTGGAAGCTATGACTTTTCCCTTCTTGCCTCTCTCTCCTGAACACTGCCTTTCTACATCCCAGCTAATAGGACATTTATCTTGGGTTTATTAATTCAACAGACATTTATTAGCTCCTCTTTTGTGCCATACATTGTATGAGATTGGGTGAGGGATACATCAGTGAATAAAATACTCACTTTAACTTCAATAAGCCAAAAATGTATAGAACTAAATAGTTAAGATAGATGATAGGTCAATTTTCCCCTACCTCTAATCACTGAAATGGTAGTATCATGAAGACAGATATCATATTATACATGTTAGATTCCCAGCACCCAGAAATGTAGCTGGCCCATGATAGCAGTTAACAAAACATATTTTATATGACTGGAAAGATGCTGTGAACATTCAGTGGAAAGAGAAGTTATTTTGGCTAAGGTTATCAAAGAAGGTTTCTCAGAAGAAGTGGCAATTGAAGTAGACCTTGAAGAAGAAATAGAAAATAAAACTTTTAAAGTGATTTTGCTTTTCAAAGTAATATGAAGTCTGGCTGGTTAGCTCAGTTGCTTAGAGCATAGCCTTGTATCATCAAGGTCAAGGGTTAGGATCCCTTTACCAGACAGCTGCCAAAAAAAAAAAAAAGTAATATGAGCTTATTCTGAAACAATTGGACACATAAATGTATTTAATGTTTAAATTATTAATATATATGTAACAACTAATAAATGTAGGTGGATATGGCAGAAAAAAAGTTTCACAGAGTCTGTCCCACAATACCTAATAAATATCTCCAAACTATAAAAATCAATAAAAATGCAAACAACACCAGTAGCATCCAGGTGTTTTATACCTGTAAGGTGATCAGAAGAGAAAAAATTCTAACCCCCTTACCCTTGGTACCTAAAGCACCCCAGCCCCAAAAGACCTAATGGAGAGTTAACAACATCCCAATAATTATCATGAATATCCCCAAGTTTGAAGAGCAGTAAATTATGAAAGGGTTACTTTTATTTTCACCCTTCTAATTTAAACAGTGTTGAGGCAATTGATGAAATGATTGATGGAAATTGAGTGAAAACTGAGTTGACTTCCTTTTCCAGAAGAAAAGATCCAACGTTCTGTGAAGAAATGGAGAAACAATTCCAGTTTCAAGAGTATCTTCTGCCATCTTTACCCCACCATGAAATTAAGAAACCTACTTAGTTAATTAATAATAAATAAGAAACCTAATTAATTAGAAACCCTACCACAAATGAGATTAACAAAATCTCAGAAAAGAGTTCAAGATCCAGTTTCATTTTCTGGTGATCAATAGTAGTTATATGATGTATATCAGGCAAATATTTGGATAATTCAGTGTTATGTCAATTATTTATTTTGTATTTCCATCTTTAAATACCCTATTTTTATTGACATGCAACATACAATCTAAGTATGAGCAACTTCCTTAGCCCCAGCTTCCATTCTTCCATCACACCTAAGCCAATTCAATTAGAAATACTGGACCCAGCACTACTCAAATAAGACAAATAGATTATAAGGAGTCATGGAAAATTCACTCATACTATATCAAACAACTGGAAGACTAACAAGAATTTCTCACACTAAGTGTAAGCAAAATATAAAAACAGAGACGGAGACAGAGAGACAGAGACAGAGAGATGGAGAGAGCAAATGGCAGGTGTGCAAACATGCTATAGTAAAATATTAGAAGAATGGAAGGTGATACACAAAAGGCATTTTGAAGAACTCCATCTGGAAGAAAACATGCTCTATGAAAAAGAGGAAAATTCTTCACAAGGGCTTCACACTACTTAAAAATTTAATAAGATTTAATGAAACAAAAACTCAGAT
>NW_007735920.1:18098-19128 GCF_000696425.1 Galeopterus variegatus
TTCTTCCATCACACCTAAGCCAATTCAATTAGAAATACTGGACCCAGCACTACTCAAATAAAACAAATAGATTATAAGGAGTCATGGAAAATTCACTCATACTATATCAAACAACTGGAAGACTAACAAGAATTGCTCACATTAAGTGTAAGCAAAATATAAAAACAGAGAGAGACGCAGACAGAGAGACAGAGAGAGAGAAAGAGACAGAGAGATGGAGAGAGCAAATGGCAGGTGTGCAAACATGCTACAGTAAAATATTAGAAGAATGGAAGGTGATACACAAAAGGCATTTTGAAGAACTCCATCTGGAAGAAAACATGCTCTATGAAAAAGAGGAAAATTTTTCACAAGGGCTTCACACTACTTAAAAATTTAATAAGATTTAATGAAACAAAAACTCAGATGCCAAATGATGAAAGAACAGAATGAAATTAAATAGCTGATTGTAGAGCTAAGGAAGCAAATTAAGAGCCAAGATACCATTATTATAAACCTGATTAATAAGTTAGAAACAAACAAAAAAAGATAAGACACAGCTGTAAAATAAATTATCGACATGAAACAAAGGCTTAAAGATATAACCATAATGAAAGAACAAAATCAAAACAATTTAGAATATCAATATGAAGGA
The DNA here is from genome assembly GCF_000696425.1 of Galeopterus variegatus. Taxonomy (NCBI): domain Eukaryota; kingdom Metazoa; phylum Chordata; class Mammalia; order Dermoptera; family Cynocephalidae; genus Galeopterus; species Galeopterus variegatus. Next base: position 18,733 of record NW_007735920.1, read on the forward strand.
CCAAGGTGATCTAACTAAAGATCCCTGAAAAGGCTTTCAGCCATAAAAACACAGTAAAAATAGAAATTATCCCAGAAATGAAGCAAAAATTAAATCTGCATATTGAAAAATCACACCACAGAAAAACAAAAATTGATGCGTATCAAAACCCAACTGTTACTGTATATGTGTATGTGTATATGTAGTGGATTGAATTATGTCCCCCCAAAACTCCCTGAAGCTTGAATTGTGTCTCCTAAGTTTTATGCATTAGAAACCTGGCCCCCACTGTGACTATTAAGAGGGTGGGAAATCCCATTATGGTAATTGAAACGTGGAGCCTTGGAGAGGTGATTGGATTGTAGGACCATGCAGCAGTGAATGGATTAAAAATGGTGGTCAGGGGCATGGTTCTGA